>NW_028259156.1:9393939-9545454 GCF_977971745.1 Zootermopsis nevadensis | reverse complement strand
GCTTCAACCTTTATTCATATATGGAATACGAAACAAGGACAGTATTTCGCTACTTCGTTAAAGGCGTGATTCTGCTATTGGATAATGGGAATTTCAGATCAGTGTGACAGGTCTGTTAAAGATAAAAGCAGCTACGAGTAAAAATGAACTGAAGTTTCACGAATAAATGCCATCACATCCTTTGCATTAAGAGACGCGCATTTGTTCTTTCGTGTGACAGATTAGTTCTTGGTGTGCGTATATTAATTCTGAATTTCAATTTTTTAAATGCTGTATATTTAATGTAGATAACTTTTGTCGTCTTGTCAGTGCACGTAAAGTGTAATGGTACTGAATCCATAACTTATTATGACCAAGCTGGCAATTGAAAATGTAAACCAAAAATGATAAATTAACTTGTGGAAATAAATATTGTTTGTTTTCGTATCATTGCAGCTCCTGGTGACTAATTCTGTTACAATATATAAATAAAAATCATATAGCAGTTGGACTACGTATGAATGATTGGTTTCTGAAATGCCATGAATTATAACTGGTCCAGTTTATCGTGACTGATTTGTACGTATATTTTCTGCAGTCTAATACATTACATTACAGTTCATTTGTCTATGCAAGGAATAAGTCTCTTCAAGGGTGCTATGATATTATTTTTGCCGCTAACGAAATCCATCTGGTTAATGAAATTCATGTTCACAAAAAGACGAAATGAATAATTTGATTGGATATTATAATGTAAAAATAACACCAACTCGCCCTTTTAATTAATAAATTAAGTAGTATATGAGTGTCTGAAGAAGGACAGTACAAATTATAATTAGAATATGTACGGAAACGGCGTGTCAATATGCTAAACTACTACTGCTACTACTATTGCTACTAGTACTACTACCACCACTACTACTACTACTACTCCACTACTAATACTACTACCACTACTAATACTACTCTTCTTCTTCCTCTTCTTGTTTCATATAGCTTTCCTGCCTAAGCATAAATTTTTCCATTTGTAAATCCTTTGCATAGGCTGCGTAGGCATTATTTTACTATTCATGACCACCTTTTCATATCTTTCAACGCTGTTTGACCTACATAACTTAAAACATTAGTAAATAATCTAGGAATTATAAAGAATATTGTCTTCTGGCTTGTAACACCGTGTAGTCTGGCAGACGTTTATCTTGAATATGGTTGTATTCTGAGTTGTAACGCCATGCAATGCGATAAATTTCTACCAGACTGTACGACGTTATGATCCAGAGGACAGCCATCGCCATACTCTCCACTGTGAGAAAATATAATTATACGACCCCGGAATTAAAATACGTTATTATGTTTGTGGTGCCCGAAAAGTGATTTAATATGAATACATAATTCATGCAAAGGCAACCAAGGTGAATTGTCTTTTAAAGGATAGAAAAAAATGGCATCAATTATCTTCGAATATAAAATATATCAATTTACGAGGATCGCTGCTCTTTATAGTCTGAATTAAAAAAAAGACGTCGTTAAATAAACTATAAGAATAATAATGATAATTCACAAGGATCGAAATCGAGAATGTTGTATAGTAATTTAGTGTATGAAAGGAGCAATTTACAGCATGTTTAAGGACTTATACAACTAGTTTATTTTAATGGTGGACCTATAGTCGCTTTTTGTTACGTGTATAACGAGCACAGAGCGAAAGAGCACATGAAAAATCTTACTACAACGAGCACGAATTAAATATCAGGTTACTTAATTGAACACACCGTTTAAAACGGCACATAAGACGAGCATTATCGTAACATATTCTGAGAGTGCCTGTGTCCATTATGTAGTTGAATCTTCTGTTCTCTGAGACACAGAAAAACAGACAACAAATTCGAGGGTGCCAAGTGTGTTTCCCTCTCTTTATCAATATGATCTCCGTTCTTCGTTTTTTGTTTGTAAAAAGATAGTGCAGTTTTATGTAATCCTAACTTTGTACCGAATGAAACAAAAAACAGAATTTATAACTGAGTCGTTAAAATGGTGAGAATTCTACACTTCTAAATACTGTTAAGAGGAAGAAAGTAAATGAAATACAGTGAAAACAGCATATTAATGAACTTCGTAATTTGTAGGTGTACTTTTCATCAGTAACATTCTTAGTACGATAAAATTAAGGATGGTAAAATGGCTGTGTCATATTTTAGTAGGCTACGCTAAGGGAGGCTTGTTGGTAGCCCTTGTCATAGAAGAGGAGATAACAGTCAAACAAATCTGAAGTAAACAGGCGTGAGTGTTTGAACTGGACAGATCTAATTCCGAAAAGAGATCAGTGGCTGAAGATTTCTGTCTTCTGGCCCTGATGACAGAGGCAGTATGACCTCTGAAACGTTGGTTAACATCGACCAGACTACACAGCGCGACAATCCAGAAGACATAAATCTTCATACTCATCGCCCTGAAGATGGAGGCAGTATGACCTCTGAAACGTTGGTTAACATCGACCAGACTACACAGCGCAACTAACCAGAAGACAGAAATCTTCATACTAAGAATCGCCCTGATGACGGAGGCAGTATGACCTCTGAAACGTTGGTTAACATCGACCAGACTACACAGCGCGACAATCCAGAAGACATAAATCTTCATACTCATCGCCCTGAAGATGGAGGCAGTATGACCTCTGAAACGTTGGTTAACATCGACCAGACTACACAGCGCAACTAACCAGAAGACAGAAATCTTCATACTAAGAATCGCCCTGATGACGGAGGCAGTATGACCTCTGAAACGTTGGTTAACATCGACCAGACTACACAGCGCGACAATCCAGAAGACATAAATCTTCATACTCATCGCCCTGAAGATGGAGGCAGTATGACCTCTGAAACGTTGGTTAACATCGACCAGACTACACAGCGCAACTAACCAGAAGACAGAAATCTTCATACTAAGAATCGCCCTGATGACGGAGGCAGTATGACCTCTGAAACGTTGGTTAACATCGACCAGACTACACAGCGCAACAACCCAGAAGACATAAATCTTCATACTCATCGCCCTGAAGATGGAGGCAGTATGACCTCTGAAACGTTGGTTAACATCGACCAGACTACACAGCGCAACTAACCAGAAGACAGAAATCTTCATACTAAGAATCGCCCTGATGACGGAGGCAGTATGACCTCTGAAACGTTGGTTAACATCGACCAGACTACACAGCGCGACAATCCAGAAGACATAAATCTTCATACTCATCGCCCTGAAGATGGAGGCAGTATGACCTCTGAAACGTTGGTTAACATCGACCAGACTACACAGCGCAACTAACCAGAAGACAGAAATCTTCATACTAAGAATCGCCCTGATGACGGAGGCAGTATGACCTCTGAAACGTTGGTTAACATCGACCAGACTACACAGCGCGACAATCCAGAAGACATAAATCTTCATACTCATCGCCCTGAAGATGGAGGCAGTATGACCTCTGAAACGTTGGTTAACATCGACCAGACTACACAGCGCAACTAACCAGAAGACAGAAATCTTCATACTAAGAATCGCCCTGATGACGGAGGCAGTATGACCTCTGAAACGTTGGTTAACATCGACCAGACTACACAGCGCGACAATCCAGAAGACATAAATCTTCATACTCATCGCCCTGAAGATGGAGGCAGTATGACCTCTGAAACGTTGGTTAACATCGACCAGACTACACAGCGCAACTAACCAGAAGACAGAAATCTTCATACTAAGAATCGCCCTGATGACGGAGGCAGTATGACCTCTGAAACGTTGGTTAACATCGACCAGACTACACAGCGCGACAATCCAGAAGACATAAATCTTCATACTCATCGCCCTGAAGATGGAGGCAGTATGACCTCTGAAACGTTGGTTAACATCGACCAGACTACACAGCGCAACTAACCAGAAGACAGAAATCTTCATACTAAGAATCGCCCTGATGACGGAGGCAGTATGACCTCTGAAACGTTGGTTAACATCGACCAGACTACACAGCGCAACAACCCAGAAGACATAAATCTTCATACTCATCGCCCTGAAGATGGAGGCAGTATGACCTCTGAAACGTTGGTTAACATCGACCAGACTACACAGCGCAACTAACCAGAAGACAGAAATCTTCATACTAAGAATCGCCCTGATGACGGAGGCAGTATGACCTCTGAAACGTTGGTTAACATCGACCAGACTACACAGCGCGACAATCCAGAAGACATAAATCTTCATACTCATCGCCCTGAAGATGGAGGCAGTATGACCTCTGAAACGTTGGTTAACATCGACCAGACTACACAGCGCAACTAACCAGAAGACAGAAATCTTCATACTAAGAATCGCCCTGATGACGGAGGCAGTATGACCTCTGAAACGTTGGTTAACATCGACCAGACTACACAGCGCGACAATCCAGAAGACATAAATCTTCATACTCATCGCCCTGAAGATGGAGGCAGTATGACCTCTGAAACGTTGGTTAACATCGACCAGACTACACAGCGCAACTAACCAGAAGACAGAAATCTTCATACTAAGAATCGCCCTGATGACGGAGGCAGTATGACCTCTGAAACGTTGGTTAACATCGACCAGACTACACAGCGCGACAATCCAGAAGACATAAATCTTCATACTCATCGCTCTGAAGATGGAGGCAGTATGACCTCTGAAACGTTGGTTAACATCGACCAGACTACACAGCGCAACTAACCAGAAGACAGAAATCTTCATACTAAGAATCGCCCTGATGACGGAGGCAGTATGACCTCTGAAACGTTGGTTAACATCGACCAGACTACACAGCGCAACAACCCAGAAGACAGAAATCTTCATACTCATCGCTGTGTCGCCCTGATGACGGAGGCAGTATGACCTCTGAAATGTTGGTAAACATCTACCAGACTACACAGCGCAACAACCCAGAAGACGGAAATCTTCAGACTCACCGCTGTGAAAACCTCAAATCTTACAGATCAGTGGCTGGTTTCTGACAGTATCGATTACATAAAAGATGGCGAATAGTCGACAAGTATTTGGTCTTTAGTTTATAAAATTTCTCCTTTCCTGTTTCTCGCAACTTTAACCTGCTCTCCTAGGATCGCTCTTCTTTGTTACGTGTGGGGGAAATATTTTTTCCTGTCTAAAATCATTTTTTAATTTATCGGCTATATACCGTCTGACCAAGGGCTGCCGATTTGGGCGGTGGGAGCTCGTGATTGTTTACATCGCACGATGGCTCCTGAGTGGAGCTTGGAGGCAGGGAAGAGGCTGCTTGCACCGTGCTGTACAGCTCCATAGCTTACGTCACTAGTCAAGCAGCCAGAGTTTCCGTTGTGCGCCAATGGCTGCCCTTAGACGGGATGCATAGTGAGACACTGAATTCCATGGTTTAATGTAGATACAGTAACCGATTCAAAGAGATCGTCATGCGAGTGTATGAATAACAACTAATTTTTACCTTTCTTTCTAGCAGTCATTGGTGACGTCACAGACAAAACCGTCGACGTTGAGGTAGTTGAAGGAGCTGGTATCTCTGAAAAGGTAGGAAAATATTCTTAATATTATTGTGTTCTAGATTAGCGTGTAAAATGTACACTGATAGTCCTCATATTATTTTAACAGCTGGTGACTAAATGTATTACGATGCATTTGAATCAATATAAATAATATGATGTTCGAAAGCACAAAAGAGATACAGAGTTTGATAATCTGCTTTAAGTTGTAGTGGAATTGAGGAGAGTTGTCGCTGACATAAAAAATAACTTCTAGAACAAGTTCGTGGAGGGTAGACAGAACAAATTTCTATGTGGATGAAATTGTTTCAAAACGATAGTGAAAGGACTATAGTCACACGACATCTTCGTGATCTGATCCAAATTTGGTCGAAAAATTGCAGGAAAAGAACACAAATAAGGACACTGCAAGATTTCCCTAACTAAAGGTATAAATTCAGAAATACATATCAAAATTCTACTTATAAATTTCAGCGGATAAGAAGAAGTTGGAAGATGTACGATATCCGTGTTAAAATCAAATTTCAAATTATGATGATCTTCTTTGGATGCCAAACTTATTATTTACTACAAATTTGTTCGTCTGTTTCCAACAGTCTATCAGACATTTTTCCTTCATGTTTCAGACGTTAAGAGTTCGCCTTTCTATACATAGAAATTCATGACAACGAAATTTTATTCGAAATGAAGGACCCGTGCTAAAGAATCTGCTTCACTTGCCTATTTCGTTCTGTGTGACTTTATGCTTTTAAAATAAAATTATTTTCAGCAACATTTCAAGGGATAGCCTACAAGAATCTTTGAAATGTGTGCAGAGTACCTAGTCAGAATTGGAGCAATTGGAAAGTGAGTACACTTACTGAATATTGTGTGTTAATTCTTTTACGCAATCAGTCTATTTGTCAGCCCTAAAAATGTTATTAAGGGTACAGGTCTATAGGTAGGCTTACCATATAGTTTTATGACTCCATCTGTCTCTCCCAACGAGTTCTTGGCTACACACTTGTATGATCCAAAGTCACTCTTGCTTGCTTTGCGTATCATCAACATCATGAATTTGTTATAGCCGTTGTCAGTCGTCACGGCTTCGTGTTTGTCTCCTGTAATAAAAAAAGAAAGAGTCGTGTTTCCACACGTCAACGGCAATGTTATAATTCTCTAAGGTTTGTTTGGATTTCCGAACAAATTTAACTTCGTGAGGCCCAAGCTGCTCTGCATTTTTTGTGTTCAAAAACTGGTATTTGAATCTTGACATTAGTCAAACGAAGCCATTATTTTTGTGGAATTTTCAGATTTTACGTCAGCGAGCATGTAAATTACTAACTGCTGAAATATTGCGCCGTGTACTCTGGTAGAAAATGTAGGCATTAAGTACCTCTGGAGGTGACTACTACCCCCATCATCAGGGCGATGAGTAAGCGCCTCTGAAATATCGGTTAACTTCAGTAATAGAAATGTCTGCTGAACTCCCAAATTCATCGATGTTTGCTGAAATACATTATTCAAAACCGAAGGAAGAATTAGTGTTCATTCAGTACTACAATGTTTATGATATTTCTCCGTGTCTCGTTATAAATAGTGTCTGATGTGTTTTTATAAAGTAGGACAGTATTATATATTTATTAAATGTAACGATCGTTTTAAAGTCTTTTCTTTAGAGTAAAATAAGGCGCCATGATATTTATCCTGTTGATCTTCCGCAGTGGTCTTTGTTCCACTCATTTCTTTTGTACTTTATTCAGTCTCCTTCAGCTTACATTTTGGAACTCATTTTGACGTTTCTGTAAAGTGGTATAAATACGGAGGAGGGAATAGGTTTTGAAGTTTCTTACAGTTAATACAACAAAATGGTTTTAGAAGAGCAATATTATCAACGTCAAAGTCCAGTATTTCAAATTGCTGGAGGCTACGAGCCAGCGAGATTAGTTCTGTAGTCTTCAGATCTTCGTCTTGTGCAGCCAAGGGAGTTCTTTCATTCCATCTTTATTTTAGAACAGTACTGTATTAAATTTTATTTCTTAGTTTCTATTTCTGACCCAAACAATGAATTATTACTTATATTTAGACGTTTAGAAGAAAACTATATAAAATTATCTTAAATATTTTGTAATTATACTGTAATTTTACAAAATAATTACTAAACATCCGTAATAGGATCTGTATTCTTTCCTCAACAAAATGAGAAAGTTCATCGATTTTTAAGTTGAGTCTGTCAGTTACAAACTCAGCTTAGAGAATGACATTCTTCACTCGTCGATATATAAAAGTGGGTTAATAAGAACAAGTATTTATCGTAATGATAATTTACTATTACTGAGACCAGTGACCGCAATGAAATTATTTTTTCTTCATGTTCAAATATTAAAATTTTTACCATCTCTTGGTGTAAATTGATTCTGGGAATTCAGAGAACATTCATTTTCCACTCCGAATACTTTACCATATCACAGCGGCAATCTAGAACCAAATACCATCGAAATTGAAACGGTACAGGAAATTAAACGATCATATTCGAAGCGCTCGCAACAAACGTGGAAAACTTACAGATTGCATTTTTGTACCTTTCCATTTCTCATTTCATCGCAGTCTAATCCCTACATCCATATCCAAGTTATTACGGAGCAATATCAGATATAAACGCTAGCTAATTAATGCATTTTTCTGTGCTATTTCTTTTAATCGCATTGCAGTAAAACATTATTCCTTGTCACTGTACAGTGGGAAATCTTTTGTGGTAAAGGCAAGCTATATGTTAACAGGTTCAAGAAAAAATTTTGTTCATTATAAATAATTATCAGAAAATTCCCGCAGGAGTTCTCGGGGAATGACTTTTTATTTTATCTTCTTCACTCTCCTTCTTCCATGTGTTTATCCGTTTTGTACAGCGATGTAATTTCATCGTGTTTCCTTTCTACTGTCATACTTTTCCACCGCCTTTAGTTCAGAACAAAAGTATGTATTAGCCGTGCTATTTACTACGTCATTTCAAAGTTTTGTCCAACGTATTAGAAGTACTTCTAAAACCTGTTTAAATGGATCATGGCTTGTAACGTAGAACAGGTTTTAGCGTCAAGTGTTGTTATTGAAAAATTTAGGCCTCTAAGTGCAAATATGCATCTGAACAACTAAGTAGGAAACAGTGATTTGTGCATAATGCCCGTATACGATCTTTACAAATATAATCTTCTATTTACAACAGCGCGTATAAGGTACAGTTGAAATATCAGATTGGAATAACACAAAAGTTTAAATTTGGCACCAAGGTTACAGCCCTCTGCGCTAGATAGGCCCACATCGCAAAACAGTAAATTTATTTAAAACCATTTTACTGTGTAAAATGTCTCTGTAACACGAATATTTACCTTATTTATATCAACACATTTATAAATTTTCGTAACGTTTAACCACATAAATATCGTACAAGTGTTACGACTTTGTGTTTTAAGGACTGGATTTTTAAAATAATAATGTTTTACCACGTTTTATTTTGTTTCACTTCTTAATGATATACATTCTTAGCAGAGAAAACTTCTTTCTTAAATCACATGATTCGCCCGCAGGCCATATATTTATGCGGGAAACATAAAGACGTACCATTTTTAGCAATTTATGCAAGTAAGTCTTTATGTGACTTGTACTTCTTTTTAATACACCTTATATTTCTTCGCAATGTGAAAAATATCGATCCATTATCGATATGTTGTTTTGATAGCACAAGGTATAATAATGACTCAATTGGAAATTAAGTACAGTGGATCATATTGGGAAGTGTTAAATAAATTTACGTCATTTATTATCAGTGCTACATGTAAGCGAAGGAAAATCTGGTTTGTTCACTTCGTTGACCAGATACCGGCTTCTGATAGAAGTGCATTAAAGAAAGTAATTCCAGTAATCGTCAGTAATTTCCTGTGTTTAATGGATCAGATCGCTGATCAAATAATCACATATAATTAATTTAAATTACTTCAGTTCCCGAATATTTATTTCAAATAGATCTAGCTATAGGTTTTTGCGGCACAAACTCGGTAAGCATTAATGGCATATTTTATTCAAAATTTGAGAAAGTATTCTAAAAATACGTAAGAACTATCGAATGTAGTCTCACAGTACCACAACCTCCTCCTATAAAACGAGGCACTGCCAATAAACCCTTTGGGACATTACAACATCGCACTCTGTTTATTTAAAATTAATTTTAACATTCTAAAGCTTAATATTTTAACTATACAAACCACATGATATGATATTAAATATCTAATTTTTCGTAGAATGTGTTTATATGAATCTTAGAATAAGCAACAATTATTTTCTCAAAACACCATTAAATGGCTGGTCTGTGTACTATGACACAGACATGTTGTGTTTGTTTTGAGGTAAAAACTATATGTATAAATATTAATTAGATGAGCTTCGGTTTCAGAGCTTTAATAGTATTCTCCACAATTCTTCCAGATGAAATCTTCTGAGTCACGTACGATAGGCATTCTAGTCTCATTCATGCATGCTATATTATACCTACTGTCTCTGAACAAATTTGGCTTAAATGTGAAGGCTATTGGTTAATCAATCCAACAACTACCTGATACTAGAAGCCAAACAAGCTTTAGGATCGCTGGAGAAACATGTTTGCTGCTTGTAGTGACTTCTGTGTACATGTAAGCCAGTAAGACAGCCAGGAAGTGAACTTAGTTATACAGGCAAAGGTGTGTAAATGCTCACTTTTCAGAGAGTTGTAAAGTACTCACCCGAAACAATCATGTCTCCTCTTTCCGTAGTCCAGTAGTTTATGGACGTAGGGTAGGCCTCGGTGTTGCACATCAAGGTAACGTCTTGGCCTACGTAGGCTCCTTCGAGCTGGTTCGGTATGGACAGCATCGGTGGAACTGAAAAGAAAAACGACAGGGCTATTTAGGGGCACAGTTAATTAGTGTAGTTTCAGAAATGTACTACTTGAATTCGTTTGGTTGTGCCTAGCCTAACCTCGTTTGAAAGCACGAAGTTAACACGGGGGAAAGCCGATATTGTAGCAACCAATTTGAAAATAAATCTGCTTATTTAACTGTTGCCAAGTGTATGTATAATATGGAAATGCTGGTAATAGTGTGTGAGTACTTACATTGTACCCGGAGCTGCACCCGTTTACTCATAGAGGGGGGGACGCTGTTGGACGCAATGCAGAGATACGCGCCCATGTGTAAGCGACTGACTTTCGTAATGTGAAGAACTTCGCCGTCCACAACATTAACTGAAACCAAGAGAGAATGGTAAATACCTAGTAAGGAACTGAAAGTTTCTACAAAGCTTGCCCAACAAAAACTGAATGTTCTGTGCTTCGGTGTGATACGTTATTTCCTAACCCACGAACCTTATTACACAGTGTGTGGTATTGGCTATTTATTTTAAAATAGTAGAACCCATCGTTGTAAGTAGAAACATTCGTGATTAAGAACGTATTAACCAAACTGAATGCGGGGCCAAAGTGGACAACATGATTGCCAACATGGACATTTTCAGAAATATTAAGCACTTCCAAAAATATTTCAAGCAAAATATATAGCACTAACGAATTTTTCACATGTTTTCTTTAGATAACATACCATTTTAAAGAATAAAAGAAATAAATGTTCTATGAGATTCAATAGCCAGATAATTCACGTGTTATCTCTTACTCAACTTAGAAAATGATACTAATGACATGTTTTGTGGATTAATTTAGAGTTTGGGATGGGATAATTTGTTAGTTTTAGGTTTCTGTGTTTACTGTAGAGTAGGTCTGATAGTGTGTAGAAGACTTAAAGTGTAAGGAAAGTGAAAAGCGAAGGAGATTGTGGCGTAGGATTAAACTTGCCTTCAACTGAGAGGAGAGGATTACAGTCCACAGAGTTGTCATCGGTGCACCGCTGGGTGTAGTCGCCAGTATTTGCGTTAAACAGCAAACGGCTTAACTTTAAATACCAGTTAAGTTCGTGATACGATGAGACGCGATTCCAAGTTTGCTTGCGTTGTTTAATGACCGCAATATTTCTACTAAAAAAAACTACACATACGTACTGGTCTGCCTGACTTGCTGTGGACATGAGGCTTTTAACGTAAGCACTGGACACTCATACGAGACGTGAGTTACATTAGATCAGCGTTTATCAACCTTTTTGCCCTTGCGGAACCCTTGAAATAATATTCATGTCTCAGGGAACCCCTACATAAAAATTATTATATATCATTATTGATATCTTTCTTTCTTTTTTATAAACTTAAAGTTCATAAGGAAAACTTAATATATTTTTTCTGTTAAAAAGGCATAAGATAAATCAAAGCAAACTGTCATATGAACAAATATATGTGTCAATGATATGTTATTTTTGAAGCCAATTTAAATAATAAAATTTACTTGAGTCACTCGATGATACGTGAATCCACCACGTAGAGCTCCTGTACACTGACCACTAAAGGCGGTTTCACGCTGGCGCCGTATAGACGTCGCTAAATATATTTCTAAATGACATAACAGGTTGAAGACTTTATTATAATACACAAGAATTTTCCGAGAATATGTCGTACGTGTATAGTAAAATTACGAATGTGAAATTAAGCGTAAAAATTACTCAAAAATACATTTACATATGATTAGCATATTCATCACTATTTCTCGCGGAACCCCCAGCGATTGCTCGCGGAACCCTAAGGTTCCGGGAAACCCCGGTTGAGAAACGCTGCATTAGATGTTCGGGGTCACGGATGATAGACAGGAAGGCAGATGGTCAGCATAACGTTCTCATTACGGGGCATTCTATTCACTTGATATTGATTATTTATAAAGGCTGGTCCCATGTTAGGTATTACCGAATTTCGTTACAATCTTAGAAGGCCATATTTAGTTTTCTATTTGCATTATTCACTAGATATTGTTAGGATTACCGAATCAAGGAGGATGAAGTAGGCAGGGCACGTAGAACGCATCACGTAGATGAGAAATGTATACAAAATTTTGGTGAAAAAGCCGAAACGGACGGGACCACTCATAATGCCTACGAGCTGATGGGAAGACAATATTAGAATGGTTTTGAAATAAATCAGATAGGTTTAGTGTGCAGTGGATTCATCTGGCTTAAGATAGTGATCATTGAACACACTAATAAACCTTCTAGTTCCATGAAATACAGTAAATGTTTGACTGTGAGACTATCAGCTTATCAAGCTTATAATATATTTTTGAACAACTAACACAGTGTTGTATAAAATTGAACACGGCTATTGATATGCAAGATTCTAGCTTTCAAAAATCTGACCTAATAATTTTCAGAACCCAGTTCTAAATGAAACATCCGAACAAATTCATCAGTTCTTTAAGATTGGTCCAATAAAGTTTTAACATCCTTACTCTTCCAATTTTATTGTCTGTTCCTGTGTGACCGTTAATGTAGGTCGTGACGCATGTTTCTGCACTTGTCGCGTGAAGTTGGGCTGACAATCGTCGATCTGGATGCTAGACTTGATAGATCATCGTCCTGCTGGCGAGTGTCACAGTGACAGTGCACGGTATTGGGTTTGTTACTCTCGTGAAGACGTTTCTTGGTGACAGGTTGATGACCAAGCAGACACCGAACGGCGACTTGTAGACACGAATAAGTAGACTATCTTCCCCATTCCCCACTTGCGAACGTTTTTCCCTGAACAGACATTCGACTCTGTTTGCTTTCATGCGGTTCAGATGAGAATCTGTTTTAGTAATTACGTGTCCCACCTGCTATAACAGTCGGCGACGCAAGCAGCTTGTATTTTGGTTTTCTTATCATTCTCACTGATATCAGGGATTATTTCGTTAAACAGCATTAACCATTCGTAATGATGAAGTGCGGTGTTTTCTTTGCGGTACGAATTGAATTATTTAAAATCATTTAAATGAGCTTCGGTTTCAAATGGTTAATGTGTTTTTGTATAATGAAGTGGTTTAATTACTGTTTTATAAATAATTATTTTAAAACAAGACAATAGACGGGCGCTTGTTTATTGATTAACTTAACGTGACTGGGAAATAAGATGGTTAATATGGAGCAGATAAGGATTGGAAAGAAGACATTCTTGAACTGTTTTAAGATACTATCAAATAATGTTGATGGGGAGACCAAAGAAAGGACTAAATTCATAACATAGGACATCTGATTTGATTTTAAATGGGAGGCTATGCAGATGAAAGAACTTCGGTGTTATTAATGGAGCAGCTGCAGTTGTACGCAGTCATGACGTTTAATTATCATCATTAGCATTTTTATCATTGTTTGTGCGTTAGGCTTTAAACCTGTCTGACTGATTGTAGTCTAGTCATCGTGTTTCTGGGCGACAGACGTCTCATTTTAATACGAACCATAACTTGCTAATTGTTGCTTGTTCCAAGCTTTGTTGTTACTGCTTCAACGCTTTTCTCATGCTAAATAGGTAAGGGAAAATACGGATATCCGAATACATTTTGCAAACATGTTTATTGTACTGTAAAATGATTAAGTCACCTATTCATAACAGGAAGCGACACACCGGAAATTGTTCTTGAAAGCTCAGTGAATGATGTTAATTGAAGAATATTCTTACATGGGATAAGACAAGCTACACGATACCAAGAAACGAAGGTCAGAAAATGCAATTATTAAGAGAAAGTATTCAGTTGCTTAGGAAACGAAAGAGGTATATGATATGTAACTTTGTTGGAAGTTCGAGTCTCACCTAGCAAACGTTAGTTATTCAGACATTCGTGTAACTAAGAACGTGAAGAAAAACAGCTGTAATGGTTTTATCCCTGTAGAGAATTATTGAACTGAAAATGTTGCCTTTGTATTTTCCTTCCGGCGTAGTTCTGGGTAAATTTAATCCGACGTGGAGGAAAATGAAGTTCGTAGTTTACAAAAACTTTATAAGGAATTATGATCGTACGTAACAGTAAATTAAAATGTTACTTATTTGCTGAGCTTTCTTAAAATCGTACCTGTTTCTTAGTAATTAATCTGAAAATTAAATCTCATTACAGTTGAGAACATGTATTGATACGTAATTTTAAGTCAGCTCTACTTGAGTGTTTGCTCTAGCCATGAACTGAAGATGTGGGTAATTACATATGGTGAAACGACAGTGTAAAATTTATCTGCCTTATATAATAATTTCTGATGCACAAAACATATATTTTGGATTATCTGTAACTATGAATCATATAGGTAATAAACTATTTTTAAATCGCATTGTATTTAAATATTGGTTAATTGGAACAGACGGAGAACAACAGATTGAAAACAACAACTAGATTCTTAATAAAAAGACAGGTGTCCTGAATACGACTTGATTCTCCTCCAGTCTTTACCCTATAAGTGATACAAACTGTACGTGTCATAAGTATTCTTCGAGTATCACAAAACCCTTTTCACCGATTCTCATGTGTGAAAATTTGTTTTTGTGTATTGTAGGCGATTCTCTGGAGAATTTATCCAATACAGGAGACATTTGTTTGCGTTAGGTTTACAGTACATGCTGCTGCTTCACCTGTTCATGTAATCGGGTTTTTGTAAATTTGATTTTAGACGGGGACTACGCGCGCGGGATAGACTCTTAAGTTTTCTTCTCTCAACCGTTCGTTCTCTCTCTCTCTCTCTGCCACTTCCTTTCTTTCTCCTCCATTCCTTCCGTTTCCTTGGAGGAGCAATCAGGGGGAGCATCTGGTAACTTGGTTAGCGAGTCTGTGTGTTATCTCCACGGCCCTCGGAGGTGCCTTCCCGAGGGACGTCTGGTTAGTTTACAGAGAATCCGCTCCAGGACCAACTTATGTAAGCTAAATTTCTCTACTGCGGAAAGTTGGCTGCGACATTTCCCATGATCATAGGAGCCATGTGGCTATATTTTAATCAGTGGCTTATTTCAAATCCTGTCTCACATCGTACACATTCTAGTCTTTGTCGCTGTCTCGCTGTAATTTTCTTCCCAGTGCCACGGATAAGCCTTCGCCGTTTTGAGATGCCCTTCTGTGTCCTTTACAGAGAATGCGAATTACAGTTCAGGCAAGTTATCATGGTTGTAAAATGAGGGACAAACGAGGTGGGTAAGAACGCAAAGAGATGTCTGTACGAGTCTGGTAGCAAACATTTGCCCCGATACTTCGACCACTTCTTCATACTACTGAGTACGATGACAGACGTCAGCACATGCAGGTTTAACAAAGTAAATCACGTTAAGGACAGGGGGGATTGTCAGATTTGTAATCTTTTGTTGCGAAGATTTTTTATAAGTCAGTAGAATGCGTAGTCGCGACTTTGACGCAGCCTGACGAACGAAGGAGGTACTAGGAAGAAAATTGTCAAGATTAGTTGCGCACGCATTGCGCAATTAGGCCAAGTCCGTGTTCGGAATAGAATTGTAACAGTAAAACACTCTCACCAAATGTTTGTGTTCATTTCTTAAATTGAATAAGCGCAAAGCATAATGGTTAGGATTCCACTAATTGTTTCATATTCCAGAGATGTGTAAAGTGACTGTCGATGCAGATATTTTTGTTTACCCCGTTGATGTAGCCAAATTTAAAAGATTGCTGTCTTATGGGCTGTTCAGGGCACCCTGATGACGGAGGCAGTATGACCTCTGAAACGTTGGTGGAAATCTACCAGACTACAAGGCCCAACAACCCAGAAGACAGCAAACTTCAGACTCACCGCTGTGAAAACCTCAAATCCTACAAATTTAAAAGACCTTACCAGAAATTTAAACAGGGTGAAGAGGGCTTATCTGTTGAGTCTCCTGATTGTACTAGCTTCAGACCTGGACCAGATCGGCTTTTAACAAAGACCAGAAGTAGAATTTTACGCTAATTGTGTTCAGTTTAGTTAGGCTTTATTTACAGACCGGCATGTATCCAACCTAAAGGCTAATTCAGTTATCGCTTTGCTCCTTCAATTATACTTGGGGTAACAGCAGCTGTAGCTTCTAACTGTTGTAGAGATGTCAGTTTTCATAAGCGCGATTTGTTTATAATCCCACAAAGAAAAGTCTGATGCACTGGCACGATGTGAACGGAGCTATCCGTGTCTGTCCAATTATTCGGAGATTGAAGATTCGTTATGATTTTGGAATACATTGCGAGGGTCAAAGTAATTTGGTTTCCGCTCAGATGTATGTGTAAATGTATAATCGTTTTGTGCATGTCTCGCTACTCAGGAATTTGGGTTTCATTAGTTTCGACATGACAGGAGGAGATTTCCAATAAAACACCTCCCATTCTGAGGTTGGTTATGAAGTCATCGTTAGTACAATTTAACAAAGACGGCACTATGACAGATATTCATTTTGGAGCTGACCAGGACATGCGCTTTGATCAGACTTCTGATTCAGACATTTCACATTCAGTATTCCATCACATTCCCGTCTGAACAACTGAGATACATGGATAATCTGTCATGATCAAACGTACATATTGCTTTCCTTTTGTCGTGTTTATATTCCAAAAGCTACAAACGTACAAAGCAGGAGACCAAACGTTTGTCATCATACTTAATACATGTGACGTAAAGGATATTGCTAGGAACACAAGTTTCGAGAGCACACACGACTGAATGGTCATGACTGTAAACACTTTTGTTGTCACGGGCCTGATTGTGACTTGAGAGTTGCCGATCTGTTGATTCTCTTTTGGCAGAGAGCTCATGTGCCGTACGAACTGTGTGTGGCATTATACTCTCTTCTCTGATGAGAATTTGAGCATAGAATTCACGACAGTATGGGTCTATTTAGGGGGTTTATTTTTACGACGTCTATAAGACCTTTGAAAATCCATGAAATTATTCAGAAATTTAACCTAAAATATCATATAATATCTCTAGTTTTCTCCACCTTTTATTTGCTCTGTAGACAACGACAGACCGATTTTTATGGTATATAACAATCCTCACTGTTGTTTCTAACAGGTTTTGTAGAGAAAAGTTCTGTTTTCACCACTGTGTTGCTTGCCAACTGTTTAACGTGTGGAGAGATAAACGTTACGCTACTGCGGCAGTAATTTCAAATACCTGTGACGTCATAAATTTCTTTTTTTCTGTACGGTTGTTAATCAACGGGTGTGCATATATCCCAGAAGCGGCGCTTTCATGTTAACCGTGTTAACACTTTAAAAAACGAAAAATGAAGTCTCTCGTCTTAACAAAATGGGAAAGTGGTATTCCATACTCTGGAAAATAGCAGAACAGGTAAGATAAAATGCGTCGTTAGCCAGTTCGAGCCTGCAAGGTATTGCTGCATAGCTAGTCGGCAATTACGCTAACTGGGAACCCAATAATTTATACACGCGTCTCAGGAGCTGTTCCAAATTCTGTTAAGCTCTCCACGTGTGGTAGCCGCGATGTTAAAGCTCCTGGTTTCTCTTACGTATGAAGTAACAAGCCCCAGCTTGGGCAGGGGGTTTCAGCGCGGTTGTGACCTTTTTGCTTGAACTGCAGTCGTGTAACCTTGCGATAGCAAGGTTGCATAGGTCAGGATACGTAATAATGTTACTAGCGGCAAGAAAAAGTCATCAGAGCTCGCAAATAAAAAACAAATATCAATATGCATGGAAGACACGTGACCGTCGGCCAATGCTGCTGTTAGTAGATAAGGTGACGCAGTATGTACTGATCCCAGATTAGCCATTTTCACGTGAACTTACCGTTTTCGCCATTGTAGTTGATGTCTTTGCCGTCCTCTCTGCGCCACATGACGTAGGGTTCCGGATATCCCGTTGCCTTGCAAGTGAGTGTCACATTGGCAGATTCGCGCACTACCATATCCGTACTTGTCTCCCGGTCCACAATACTCGGAGGAACTGGAACACACAACATTGTAAGGATAATGAGAGAACAGCCATGAATGTCTCTGAGTGCTGTATATTTATTGAAAGTTATTACAAAACTTCCTTTCCGGACAATGAATGAACTGGCAGCAGTCTTGATAAACGCGTATAAAATGTATGTTGCTGTTTCTGTCCTCCGATGGGCTAACGAGGAACTTCAGCTGCTGCGTCAGTGAATAATTGTTGTTAATTTCATGGCCGAGTGGACCCGTGAAGTTTTGGAATCCTGTTATCTACCAGACCGTGAATGAATCCGAAAGGGCTTTGAGATCATAAACAGAATTAATTAAATTTTGCTAAGCAATTTGGTTTATGGTTGACACGAGACTTCTCAAACTCTCTTTAATGATCATATTGTTTTGTCAGCGTAGTACTTTCTTAGATGGTGGTTCCGGTCCGACTTCAATTCTCTGCACCATTTCTAAACCAATTAACATATTCTTTTATATTTTAAAACGATTGCCACATAATTATTAGGAAGAACTTTTGTGCGTTTGTAGATTTTATTAATAATTATTGTAGTATAGTCGTAATTTTTATCAGTTTTGGTTTATTCTGTTATTCATTTAAGCTCGTGCAGTGCAGAATTTTTCACTGAATACACCACTTTTACATTAATAAATAAAGAGAAGTCAGTAACATACGTATACGAATGTGAAACATATTTATATGTATAGGATTTGAGACTTTCGCGGCGAGTACAATCAATAAAATCTCGGGCAATCAGCCGCGTCAACTGATTACCGTAGTAAACCGACGTTTCGGGAACCAACTCTGTCCAGTCACATCAGAACCCTAATGATGGGGACAGAGTTGGTTCCCGAAACGTCAGTTTACTACGGTAACCAGTTGACGCGGTTGATTGCTAGAGGAGAATTTATTGATATTTATATGTGCATTAAGCAAACAAACAAACATATTCTATTAAACAATTGTAAGAAATGAAATAAGGGATAGGTGGAGATTTACGATTATAGCATCAAGAATAATCAGAATATGATGTTGGTCGTGATACGTAGTAAGAATTCTAAACAATTAATTTGTGTCTAATCACCAGTAACCTGCTGCTACTTAAAAATACCGTATTTTACTTGAGGCAGAAAGTATTTTATCCCGAATTTCTTTAACCCCTCACAGATTAAGAACTGTGAGTGTAACTTGTAAACGTGTATTTATAAAGAAACGGATTTTATGAGGCTGAAATAATGTTCTTAACAAACCATAAACCTTGCATACGAAAGGATTTCAAATACCTGCCTTGTCTCTGTTGAGCTAAAATGACAGCTTAAATGGCTGAAGTACAGATAGAAACATTGCATGAGGAGAAATGTTTAGCTTAAGCTTATATTTTGTCAATTTTACTTAAACATTAATAATGGACAATAATTTATATGAAAATCCTGAAATCTCTTGGTGAAATGTTTTTTCTCGCTTAACAAACATAGCGGTCCTCCCAAGTCCTGTCAACGAATACACACCCCACAGTCTTTTGTTTCAAAAAGAGAGAAACATGTAGCGGATTGTCATCAACTTAACAACCGCAGAATGAAACTAGGGGGGGGGGGGGGGGGTAAGTAAAAAAAAAGCAAGGGTACCAGACCTTGTATTGTCCCTACGCCATCCATTGGCTGACGAAGTGATAACATCTAGCGCTGATGACGTGGCGAGAACAAAACGTAACGTTACAATTCGAAAATAAATTGACATGGACGTTAACCGAGCCAGATAATTTTGAACTAAATTATGAAGCACTAGGGACCACGTTGTCTCCTGTTTGTGACAGTTTCTATTATCATTCCACACGTTTTTTGACTCAATCTCCTTTGTAGTTTTCACGACCATTTGTTCCCTAGTGACGTTTAACCTGGAAATCTACGAGTGGGTTTTGTAATTTAGTCTTTTTTTCGATGTTATGTTTTTGAGCTTTTCTGTACAATATAGCTTAAAAACGACCATCGACACATCTAGATTGTTCGTACGTTCGCATAAATATACTCTAGATACTGAAAAAAGAGTTCTATGAATATAATAGTGAAATTAATTGCACTAATATGTACTGTTCTGTTGGCTTGACAATGGACGCGTAATAGCACGTAGCCGAGGCGAAAGAAATGAACCGTAGAAACACTGAAGTTGTGTAACTTGGTAACGGTTTCAGGATGACGGCTTCAAAAGGTACAAAGGTTGACGAAATATTCATTTATCTTCCTATGACAAACGTTCGATATATCGACGCAGCTATTTTCCTGTCCATTCGTTTTGAATGTGTAAGGGTAAGGTTAGGAATATGCGTCGAATGTGTTACACTTTCATCCATTATGAATATTATTATAATTTTGTAATGGAAATAGATACTTATCATCATAATATTCATCACGTCACGTGATGTCACTGCTTAGTACATTCTGTCTGTTCTGTCTCCGGATTTAAGATCTGCTTATCCATTGCTTCTTTGGTGTTAGAATTTGTCTTGTTCTTAACTTAGGCCAGTCTGGGCTTCGTTTTAGATTTTTGTTTAGGACGTGTTCTAACCAATTACTTCGTAGGGGCTGTTGGTATTTGTAATCTCATTAAGTTTTTATTTTCTCGTTATTTTTAGGGTCATGTAATATGTATCCTGCCAAGGATATCAATAATTTTATTTCTGCAGCTTCGATACATTTATTTTTCTGAACAGCCATCTTCCATACTTGAGAACAACATAAGTCTATTTGTTCAATTCTCATTAATTTCTTCCACACTAAGCTTTTAGTTAACGCACATAGTGACCATAAGACCACGGATTAAAATTCGCACTACTGCGCTTTAAATTTCACATCCTGATATCTCTTATTTCCTATCTTGTGATTGGTAATATTCCCTAAGGTTCTACATGTCTATTCGAAAATAGTTGTGGTTATTATAATTATATAATTCTGCTTGGAGTAAGATCCGCGTACACAGTGCTGCCGCTCAGTGCATTGAACCCTTTCACATCATAATAAGATTAATATAATTATAACGGGTGTGTGCAGTTTGATACCCACTCCTGAAGTCGTGTCAATAATTTCACCATTGCTCCCGTTATGTTGAAGTACAATGAGTAAAATTGTCACGTTTTACACAAATTTATATATGTATATATATATATATATATATATATATATATATATATATATATGCGTTCTATGATCACTGCAAAAAGATGATCACAAAAGTTGTGACCAGTGACCCATAAAATTTAAACCCTGACACATCTGCTGTATAAGTGAACTTGGGCTGACGTGAGGTGGTAAGATAAAGTGTTTTGCTACTGAGATTTTGTATGCAGTAATCCAGATTCTATTCTGGTAAACCGGTTTTGTTCCGAAATGTTATTATAGACATGTCTTATTTAGGTTTAGTAGAACACCATTTCTATTATATTTCCATAAATCTTAAGGGATTAAGTTGGGGGCGTGACGGACAGTGGCTGTTATATTAGGAGCGGATAGGTTAATATCGGGGAAGGTATCTGTATATACAAGAGCGCAATCTGATTCTATGAGACACAGTTTCTTATGCAATTAATGCAATAGTGGGTATTGATGGTGGTGGTACTTACCGACAACTTGCAGGTAACCCTGGCGACTGCGCATGGGGTCTGTGTTAACCTGGCACATGTACCACCCCCGGTCTGCCTCTTGAACGTTCTTGATGTGCAGGTACCAGGACCTGTGGTCGTTGTATGAGAGCGAAATTCGGGGGTTCTGGGTGATCACGTTATGATGGATTGACAGAATGGTCTGCGTATCAACACGCACCCAGGCCACCTGCAAAAGACGAGAGTACCTTGGACTAAACACTTGTTGAATTCCGGAAAATGCTACAATAAAATCCAGTAACCCACCTGTAGTATTTTTTCGGGCGGAAGGTCACAGAAAATAAACTGAAATGCGTATATAACAGTCTACATAATTTAATAAAATTGCTATTCTGTAGTTCCCACATGGGTTGTGTACACATGTGTTTCATTTTGAAGACTTTGTGCACATATCTCATAACGGCAGTACACATGTTAAAATTTCGATATTTTATATAGTAACTAAGTATTAGTGCTGTATGTTAATATTTTATAAGTTTTCAAACGTTGTGTTTGTAATATCTGGTGTACCTCCACGTGACGTACTGCCTCCATTAACAGAAGACACGTTTGCATGTAATTTACCATTCTCATTCTCGGTCAAAACGAGCAAGATAGCCTACAGTAGTTTCTTATAAATAACTCCAGATGTATTAATCTGCATGAAATTATCTACCACTTTCATCATACTTGACGTCTCTTTCCGGTACAAATTGCTGTTTCTTTTTATTTTAAATTGCCCACTTTCTGTTTTGCACGCACGTATCGGGCCTGCACTTGTCTTGACGGCAGCGTTTCCTGTCTGATTTATGGCGTGTCAGCACGCCCGTATTCAAAGATGGCTACTGACTTGCCGTACCTTGAACATGTCCGAGGACACCTTATTATTAAATTATTTTTTAACTGCAGCTCAGTTTTCGACATACTCTTGTTGTTTCATTAATATTTAAAATTAGATTATTCGCAGTTGAATCTCTTGTATGCTATCTTTGCAAACAAAGTTTGTATTACAAAAGATACTAGAATATTCTATGGACGTGTAGCCCATATAATGAAATATCTATAGATACAGAATTTTACAGGTACAGGTAATATATTTATTTGTAGTTAATTTAACGACGCTGAGAGTAGCTTAGATTATATACCCTCGAATCATACGATGATTAATAAATAATGTAGAAGAAACTGCTGTGTCCTAATAAGGTACGATCCCAGCATTTGCCTTAAGGTATTGAGTAAAATCACAAAGCACCCAGATAAAGATAGCCGATTTCCGTATTATAATGCTACAATCTCCCACACATTTGACCAAATAAAAGAGAAACTGTGCTAAAAGGAAAAAAAATTCACGTTCGTTCTGTTTTCAGTGCAATTATCGGTAATGATAAAATATATTTTTCATATAAATTTTCGTCAGTTAGTAAGTTAGTTAGTTCTGCTTGGAAATGACAGGTATCTTTGTAAGATGACTGGGTGGGTGAATCTCAGTGCTACGTTTGTTACTATGGCAAAAGGTAAAATTCTGGCTAATGTGCGAGAATTGTTAAGCTTTAGCACATTGTCCCGCTTACCAGAAAGGGCTGATGTAAATATAGATGCCAAATATTTATACTTTTCTGTGTAGTTTGTGAAATCAGTACTGGCTTCATTCAGCACCAGTCTAGTGAGTAAGCCTAACAAAACCTTTATTCAGGTCTCACGTTTTCTGAAAATTTGTCTGGAAAATGATACGTAAAGCAACTTGCCTATTTCGAAACCTTCGCACAGTACAAATGAAACTATAAAACGTAATCAACAGGAGAAAAACAAGTGTGTATTATTATTAGGCTTATGTAGAACACAGTTCGATTGGAAACAACATTAATTTGCATTTAGATTAAAATTCGGTTGCAAATTTAATGCATTCCGTAATGGTATGTGCTCATGTGCTTCGGGACAGGGACCTGTGGCGGCCCTTATTAAGACGACAACGAACCTCCTGGTTTCATAAAAGACGAGGAATTCCTTGACCAGTTGAGTGTTTTTAGCTTTGCAAGAAGGCCTGCGCATCAAGGAGTTATTTTTATTCCGTCAAAAAATACACAAAGAAGAATACATAAAGACGGGGAAGCATTTTAATTTAATTAAGGGAAAAATTCAAAATATAGTGGGTTGAAGATGGCTGTCTTCTGGGTTGTAGCTCCGTGTAGTTTACGACGTTTCAGAGGTTTTATCTGTCTCCATCATCAGGGCGTAACGACCCAGAAGACACCAGTCTTGATACTCGTTGCCTTGAGAACTTGAATATCAATTTTATACTAGGCTTTTTACTTAATACCTCGCTGTTAATACCTTATGTTGTTTGGTTACGTACTTTTTGGAGGGTGTGTGTCAAAGAGAGTAAGTGAGAACCTCTTGTAGTTCGATTTGAAGTTGACGTTGTAATAGACTTGAAAAAGTAAAGGTAGCGATTTCTTTTCTGTAGAAAGTAGCTGAAGTAAAGCCTCATATAAACAGGAACAAAAAATCGGTTTAGTGCACGAATCTGAACATATTGGCATTTTATTCAGATCAAGCAGATGTTAAACAAATGTTGACATTGGTACCTTCTTGTCGGATAGCTTACCAATCTCTCGCTCTTCTAAGCTTCACACGTTCTGATCGAGTTTGGTTTAGAGTTCCAGTCGATCATGATGTATATGACAAAGAGAGAAGAGAATTCAACTCACGGAGTCTTCGTCGTCTGTCCTTCCTATCCGCTTACTTCTATCCTCCTCACCTCCCTTCTTCTTTCCGATTCTTTCTGTCTTTCCTTTATCTTACATTTTATCTTCTTTTTAGATGTAATGTCATTACTTTTTCGCCGATCTGTGTAATCGATTCCAAATACAATCTTTCCCCTCGAAATGCGTTTCCTTCTATTCTTTTTATGGGGATTTTCACAAAACGTAGTTTTAGGCGAAATTTGGTGTCATGTCCTATAGCTGGGTTTTGAGCTGTGTCAAGACGCAGTGGAGGAACGCTGGCATTTTATCGCAAACAATCTGTCCTGCTTCTTTTTACTCGTCAACTCATTTTTCATACAGCTAAACTCAAGTGTTGTGCCGTTAGAAACTTTTAGTAAGGGTAAAAGGAATAATACATCAATGTTCTACTTTATAAGTCACATTCCCCGTACATTTCATTGTTAAGTGAACATTTGCGATATAAACCGTCTATAACGAAACGACACATAAGGTGGAAACTAAATATATCATTTGTCTTTTGTTGAAGATTTGCCAAAACACTAATCGATAAACGGTCTTGTAGGAGAGTTACTGAGATTTCGTATTTTATTAAGTTATATTTTTGGTCAGCCAGTTTAAGGATATGCATATATATATATATATATATATATATATATATATATACATATATATATATATATATATATAAAGTAAAGTAAAAAGTAAAGTTTGTCCCACTATACGCCATGTAGGCGTTTGGGGTGAGTGGAGGTATAGCTCCTCTCTTCCTTGACCTCGGCACTAGATGGGGGTGAGTGGTCAGCATCACGCCCCGGCCGGCTTTACCCCCGGGAAAGGACCCCGGTACCCATTGGACAGGAGGCTGGGTGGGCCCCAGAGTCGGTCTGGACGCAGAGGCCAGATGAAAAAATCCTCTGCCCCCGTCGGGGAACGAACCCCGGTCGTCCAGCCAGTAGCTAGTCACTATACTGACTGAGCTATCCCGGCTCATATATATATATATATATATATATATATATATATATATATATATGCCGATATGCCATTTTAAAACTAAATTTTACCTTTACATCTGTTTGAAATATGCTACTTACATTCATTTTTATTTCTGTGTTTATGTGAAATATAGGTCTATTTTTACAATTATGCCACATGTATAATAACGCAACAGTTGTTTATTTTAAACGTACTTTTACCTACATAAATTCAAAGCACAATAGTGACCATTTCAATTTTATTTCAATCATGGGCTTCCGTATGAGTTGTCACATACGTTACGAGTTTCCGGAAACCGTTCGTCTGGGAAGGCAAGCGAATTCGGCTGGTAGGTTTGGCCGGAAATAGATCCTCGAATAAATATGTATTTGCATGATTATTTGCCTAGAGATTCACACTGAAATTTACAGGTCGTAACGTGTGTGGGTAAATATGTGGTAGAGGTAGGACTTGCAGTCATCTCGATCACCTTAAACTTACGTTAATTCTTTCTTAGATTATAATTATTGGTTGTGATGGCCGACATGAGATCGTAGCTTCTCAAAATTCATAGAATTGTACGCGCCATGTTTGTACGACGTAAGAAACAAGCGGCAATCCAACGAACAATTGTACAATTCTGTGCATTCGGAGCCAATTGAAAGCGTGGGATCTCAGAGAGTTCAGGCTTAACTTCCTAATTAATCTTGGAAAGGAGGCCGACGACGAGTCGAAACGTGTATGATCATACCTTGTTTGAAATATAAAAAAGGAACCTGCACTGTTAAAAGTGTGGATAACGTAGTTACATAATTTTTATCGGAAAAGTTTCGGTCATGTATATTAATGGCTGTGTAGGACTGTGAACGTTTAAGTACGCAAATTGTTAGTCGTAAGTAATCCGTTAGTCAAAATTCATAATTTGTCTTACATTTATAAATCCGACAATTTCAAAAGCTGAGAAACACAAAAGCATATAGAATATTGACAGAGCTTTATGTTTACATTTTCATAAACAAATATTGGTTAAAGCATATAATATGCAAGTGTGCAGTTTCAGAAGTTCCAGAACCAGAAATAGGTTTAGTATCCCTACTTCATTATGTAGTTTGTATAGAATATCAAACGTTCAAGAACAATTTGGTGAGTTTATTGAATAATTTTATTATTTTACATACAACTGTCCTACTCTAAGATTAATGGATACAGTGAATATTAAATTGATACTTTTAGAAAAGTTTTATTAAGTGGTTATTTTATATTAACTTCTATCTTTTCTAGTTGAGCTAGCAGAACTGTTATTTAATTTAAAATAAAACATTATTTAAAAAGAAAATTTAACTGGGAAGCAGTGGAATTTTTTAATTCAAAGGAATGGTACCGCATGTCTCAGTAAGCACAGAATCAGCTAATAAAGCCATGCATGTAACAAAATACTGACTAGGCCTAAGTTTTACACAAAATTCCCTAGGAAGTTAGACAATTAAAAATACCCTGCCAATAAACTGTGCAGAGCGCCGAAAGATTAGTTACAAAACAGAATAGAGTGACTGTGTTTCTAAGACCTCAGTCGGATTCGCTGAACGTTATATTGCAAGAGCTACATATCTGCCAGTTCTGCGGACGTGCATTCTTCTGATTTTACCGGCAAGATGACGTCGTTGTGACGAAGCCTGCCACTCTGTTACCTACCTTATAGCCTCGCAGGTTGTCTACCACGCAGGCTAGAAGGGCATCACGGCCAATGGTCACTGTTACGTTAGGAATAGGCTCAGCGAAACGTGGTAACAGCGCCTCTGGAACAAAAGAAAGAAAGGAAATCATCTTATTGAAGTCGTTGCTGAGATAACGAAGGCGTTAGAGCCAAGCTCATTTGAAATTTACGTGACATTCGTAAAAAGACTTAATTCTTGTGCAGAGGCTTGAAGGTGAATGACTACAAGCTTTTTCTTTAAAAAGCTCCAAAAATGTCAAGTACCAGTTGACATTAACATTTAAGGCCGAGTAGTAACTTTGTATCTCACTTACTTCAACAGTTAATAACTATTAATTATGGATTTTGTACGATTATCACTGTAAACAACATTAACAAATTGATCTTTGTAATGATTAAGAGTTGCATTTCCTTTGCGGTAGGGACTGAATCCATATATATTATTTAGACGAACTTCGGCTTCAAAGTATTAACAAGGGGTTTGTGAAAGTAGACAGGAATTAATTTTATAGAGATAAAACACTTAATGACACAGGAATTAAGTGAAGAATAAAGAAGGAAATGCAAAAAAAAATGACAATAATATGTCTGAAACGACACAGATTTTTATCCGAGAGATAAAATTAAGTATGTGCGAATATGTATTTGTTAGTAGTATTAAGTCATTAAAGCTGTGAAGTCATGGCCGAATGTAATTGCTACAATCATGTTCTAGAATTATCTGTCGTTTTCGATTCTTTTTTTTTTCATTATTGCAGCATCATGCCTTAAGTAGGCCTAACACTAAGTAATGTAGTGAAATATTCATTTGAGTTGAATTTATTTATAAATATAACTTATTGCGTGATAGAACACTGCTTAACACTTGTATACACAAAGTAGTGTAGTCATTTTGTATATAGCCTTTGTTTGACTCAAGTCAGTACCGTTTGCCGGAACTAAATTTCATGCTGCATGATGTTAAACATTCAATTTTCATTATACCTAACTTCCTCCCTGAAACAGAGTACTTCTTAAGAATGTCTGTCTAGAAACACGTAAGGAAACGTTTTTGCCTTTTATTGAAATCGAAGCTTCATTGCCAATGCGCACTGTTCTGAACCAAATTCATTTACTCCGTGTGTTAAAATAATACTTTCTCAAGATTTACTTTAATATATTCCTTCCGTCTATGTCTAAGCCTCACAAGTGGTCTTTTCCCTTCAGGTTTGACGACCAATACTTTGTACTCATTTCTCATCTCTTTCGTACGCTACATGTCCCAGTCTTCTCATCCTTATTGATTCAATCACTGATAATATCTGACACGAACTATGAAGTTCTTATTATGCACTTTTGTAAAGCTCGCTGTTACTTCCTCTCTTCGCATTTATTGTTTTCCACTAATTGGTGAAAGTAACGAGATGGCAGGCAGATGAAGGGAAGTCAAAATAAGCATTCCTCCTTAAAGAAGTTGGTCTTCCTGTCACAACGCAGCGGGTGATCATTAAATATTGACTTGCGTTCAGACGACTTGACCTGTGTATAGCAGTTCTTAACGAGGTCGGTCGCTGTTTTCTTATTGCGTTCGTTATGCTCGACGCGTGTCTTTTCCATACTTTAGAAAAATCACAACTTTCGACGAACAGAATTTACATCGTTGTGAAGACGTTCTCTGGCGAGCTGTCTGGAATGATCGCTCCCTTGCTTCGAGGGTCTAGTACTTATTGCTTTTATATGCCTTGAGTGACATCCCTAAGGCTTGAGCTGAACTCATCGGTCTTAACAGGACGTAAATTCGAATGGACTGCAAAGGTGATTTTATTAGAGGTGAGGTCTATTTTTACCCCAATGAAATAAGTATAATTACGTACGAAAATTTATCAGAAATAGAAAAAATACGTAACACAAAAATATTTATGATTAAGTATTACACTAACAACACAAATTTTGTAATATTTATTTTAGACACAATTTAGAGAAATATATTTTTATGTTCAGCACTTCACGGAACTATACATTTGGTTTAAAATAATTGTGTTCTTCTGTACTTGGTTTTCCGAAATGGATAACTTGTTTTACATTAAACTGAGGTCAAATTCTCTCTTATTCAACACTGACTGGATTCTTACACGTTGCACAAAATGATCTTGCCTATGCTTATTGCACATTCGACTGGTCAAACGAAATTTATACTAAAACGCATAATAGGGTCCAGTTGCACATCGATACACAATAACATTACTAAATAGAATCATGCTCTAGTGAACGCGGTAACACACCTCCTGAGTTCCATAAAGGACGCGGGATTTATTGACTAGTTGAAAGTGCTTTTGGCATTTCAAGGATTCTGCGTCATGGAACTTAAGATAAAACTGTTTTGTGAATGATTTATATAACTCATTATTATGCACGCATAAGTCACGTTAAAATCGGACAGCATTAGGTACCCACGTTGACTGAGCATTCGCAAATCGATTGTAAATAAACGTCGATCTTGCTAAAGAAATTAACCAAAGACAGAACTTAGAGGACTCTTATCTGAATATCATCATTATATAGCCCACTTTTTTGGCAGAATCGTGCATTGAAAACAAGGAAACAAATCTTCGCCCATATGTTGGAAGAGCCTGTTTGAAATTCCGTACGATTGACCAGATATCTAGGCTTAACGGATTAACTTATTGCAGTTTCCGTCAGCATTTAGAAGCGCTTTAGACTGCTCTTCAAATCATGCAAATTGTCTTGATAATCAAAATTCGATTGTGCGAACCTTCTGCATCTCATATAGGATGTTTAAAGTAATCTTCGAATTCAGTACGTTTAGCACGTGTGTGTGTAAAACACATTGTATGGAAAGTTGCGAAGAAATATTCGTATCATTTGTTTCTGAAAGAGGTTACACTTTTACATGTTGCACATTCCCGTACACAGATCTTGGAATCAAAAATAGAGTTGCCTATACAGGCATACCTCGTTTTATTCCGCTTCGCAGATATTGCGGGTTTTTTTTAAAAATTGAAAGTTTGTGACAACCCTGAGTCGAGCAAGTCTATCGGCGCCATTTTTCCAACTGCATGTGCTCACTTCGTGTCTCATGTCACATTTTGGAAATTCTTGTAATGTTTTTTAGACATAATGCTATTGCACACTTAATAGACTACAGTATAGTGTAAACATAACTTTTATATGCACTGGGAAACCAAAACAATTCGTGTGACTCGCTTTATTGCGGTGGTCTGGAACCGAACCCGCAATATATCCGAGGTATGCCCATATAAGACTAATTATGAACCTGCAAACGATGTAAACCAAACTTAAGTACAGAAATGACGCATGGGGTATCCGGACACCAGATGTTAATGCGCTTAGCAGTCTTATTACATAACTTTTACAAAGTCAAGAAAACTGTTGCCTTAATTTTAATATCTCTAATAATACTCTAACATTTTACTGATACATAAACATGATGGCCGAAAGCGATTAACGGCGTTTCTTAGGTGAAAGCTTTTTACCAAACAACCATTTAGCCGTTATTCTTTAGTAACCTTCAGAGTAGAGAGACTGATATAGCCACATGGTTCTGCCCGTTGTAATGTAGAATCGATCCCTCCAACCGGGTGTCACTCAACTTCACGCTGTCATCATGAATAATTAAACATAAGTTGTAGATAATTCAATGGGCGTCGACATTCCCTGTTTTCCGGTACGTTCCATCCTTCGTAGGGCAGCCTAGAAAGTATTTATTTCTGTAGCTGAATGTAGTTTGGCCCCCGCTGCAGAAGACATGAAGCCACGACACGGAAGCAGAACCAACAGTGTCGAAGCTTTATACAGACAATGGGCTATTAGTATACGAATAGTATGGTGTGTAATTAACTTCCTGATAATAATTATGTTACTTTGTTTGTGAGAAAATGAGAGAGAAAAAACAGGAGTGACCACACATATCTACGGAAGAAGCATACCACCGTTATCTATTTTCAGTTAAAAACCACATTTATGATATATGCGCCATTTTAAGAGACTTGTTTAAAATTGCCCTGTGAAGACGATTAGTCAATTAAAACTATTATAAGTAAGATCTGTGACTTTCATGGCGGTGACATTGCATCTACTGTTTAGTCTACATACTTTCAGAACCTTTGAAAAATATCATAATAAAAATTCCAATATATTTACAACATGAACCTAAAATATAATGTTAAAATATAAGTTTTTCAGTTCTATTTATTCATACGTCGTTAAAATGTTTGTTGACTTATGATTCTCATGTGTTCGAGTTTAAATTTGGACCACAGTATATTTAATATTCAGGAGCATCTACCAAGTTTTCCATATCATATTATATATACAGTGTCCCAAACGATTTATACGCACAAGGTTAATATACCTTATTATAATGTGTATACGTGTTTGTGGGACACTCTGTATATATCCCTAATAACTTTACTGATGATTACAGTGTTTTCGAAATAAAAATGTTCAACGTCCTCAATAACTAATTCGGACTATTAGGGGGAAGGGGTTCTGTTAATTAGTGAAAAACTCGAATTATAAAACATATGAATAGCCTATTTGTAAATGTTTTCAAGTCGTAGTTCATAGAAAAAAAATTGTTTCAAAAGCCAGCAACACATGCTAACTTACATAGCTTTGAGACACAAACTTTACTAAAAAATGAAATTTAATGAAAATATTTATATTATAAAAAGAAGTTAGGGAAATCTTGTTTTTAACAAAGAGAATATACACTTAAATAAAGGCTGTGCGAATTATATGGGGTCTGATTAGTAAGGTTTAACTATACATTATTTTGTCTCTAGTGTAAAATTATTTTAACGTCCGATTTGAACAGAATTTTCAAGACAGAGTCGTAGCGTTATTTACGGCGCGTAGTAGATCCATTACCGTCATCAATCCTAACCTAGAAATGCACAATAAAACTTTAAAGTTAAATTTTGCTTTCCTGTCCTTTGCTCTTGGAAATCGAATATGCTTTGTGTTTTTGCTGTAAAATTTTGTAATTTCCGTTTCTACCTGTAATTTTAACTACATTTCACGTCCAATTAAGGCCTCATTCAGGATATTAATTCTTCTAAAGGTATTGGTTGCAGCAATTAAAAATTATTACAGGCATCTGTAATATTTTCACTTCGTGGTTGTCAGCCTGGAAAGTTAGTCTGCGCGCCCCACGACAAATGCGTAACCATGGACTCTCGAAAAATGTCAGATGTAAATTCATTGATAAGATATTTAACGACGTTGTGTCACTTTCAGATTTAATTTACGGTCAATCTAACTGAAATTTGGAAAAGGGTTCTACAAGAACTCGCTGAATTCTAAAAATATTTTGGTAATTTGTCCATTCTTAAATATCCAATTCCTCGGAGTGTAGTCGTATTCCGTCCCTTCTGAAGAGCGTCACATGACTTAAGGTGCTCCTCCTATGTCTTTAATGAAGAAAACCTCTCTATAAAGGAATCAGAAGAGACGTCAAATTTTACAGCATAAGAGAGATTTATGTTTAACACGAGAGAATGTTGCACAGAGCATACTCAATGTATCCATGATAAAAATCGCAAGTGAACATGCCCTGTCTGACACGATGCAGTCTCTACCGTTACTGAAAGTAAACATGTTCAGTTTTTGTACTTTCTTATTATGATTTTTGTTGCTAAATTAAATTCCGTGGTTGACAGTTTGTCGACGGTTCCGCTTAAGTCTTTCCCTTCTTGACACAATATTTCCTTTTCAGATGAACTTCAGGCGGCGTAATGTAAAACTATGCATCCTATCCGTTAAACTTTTGATTAATGTGCACGTTTTCGCGTTAAATTATTTTCGTTTATCCGAGGTTTTCACTCTGCATTCACGGGTGCTGATGCATTTTTCAGTGAACAGATTTCCACTTAATTTAGTCTGGATTTACTGTGTGTTTATACATAGACCTGAATGCACGTACTAGTAAAGGGACACTGTAGTAATTGAACATCGCGGTCAACGAAATTATTACTGTTTCACCATATTTATGCGGTAAGCGACTTTAAAAATGCAACTGTGTATTAAAAAGATGTACTGGAGTGCCGACACCGGGTTTTCTTGAGAATCCTGTAATTTATATAAATTTGAAATTTAAACAAATGCATTTAATTTAACCACAGTTGTTTATGATCATGCAAAACACAAATCGCGTTGTTTGTCGGATTTTGCCTGATTTTCGAAAATTCTAGTTTGTATCTTGAACAGTTCTGAGTCCAAAAAAAAAGCGAAATAAATACAAGTAGTTAGGGTGTTGTATTTATTTCTTATATGTTTATAGACACACTAAGTTTCTTATATGATCTGCATTGATTAGTACATAATGTACTGGGAAAATATCGAAAGGATTATTGGTAACCCAATTTAAATTAATATTTATGCATTTTCACTCTGCTTTCTCTGGTACAGGTACATTTCTCGATAAATAAAAAAATATTCATTTAATTAAGTTTCCTTTTCAGTTGGAATTTGACTGAGGAAAGTCACAAAAGACCTGATTTTGTAGCTGGTCATTGGAGTGTCATATGTCAAAATACGAGATACTTGGACCGAATAAGTGATTAGGTTTTAGAGTTCTGGCATGCGTGTGCGGACATAATTAAATACTTTATATACTACCACTCCGTAGAAACCTCCATGGAGAAATTCAATTTAGTGTGGAATAGTCATGATAACAAATTTTATTTTCTTGTAGCTGACTGCTATAGGAAGTGCAGTTTCCGAACATTTTACAATAGAATTAACTTTATCAGCTCTTGTGTGTGTTTTGTCAGTGACGTGGCGTGACTTTCAGACAGACTTCTGCTAAAACGTGAGGAGTTAGGAAGTCTGCATCCTTGGTTTTAAATTTAGAACACAATACTACATTAGGCGTAATGCCTGTTACAAAAATCGATCGACGCCTGTGATTTTTACTGAAAGCTTAGGTTTTATGACGCTATCTCTGCTTGTTATTGTAGCCTACAGTTCTATAGTAATTTTTACATGTGTAGCTAACGACGCGTTTGAACTGAGAATTTGGGTGGATGAAAGGAACACCCAGGGGCCGAAGTACAGAATATACAATTTAAAATGGAACCTAACAATAATCACATACTGTGGGGAAAAAGAAAGAAACAGGCCTACCCCGTGCAACAGACTGTCCCGCGACACTCGAGACACAAGAAGTGTTTGTCTATATTGGAGAAGTGGTAAACATTTTCTGCAAAGTTGCCTCCTTAACTCTTTCTAATAAAAGTAAGAAGTAACTCGTTTGCCTTGTTATATCGATGTCACGAAAGTTTACAATAACTGTCGTAGTTAGCGCTGCCTTCTTAAATGTACTATATATTTTAACGTTACTACCGAGTAACATGAAATTTCATCTTTGAAGTTAACAATAATATTGTTGAAGTGACACACACAACACATTTCAATACACTCTCTGGAAATAAAGAAATATAAAATAAACTGTAATTTTGCCTGTCGTTTTTTATGGATGTGAGAGAAGTTCGGATTGTTAGAATTCAAAGTGCCAAGAAGAGTATAAGCAGCTTATAGATACGAAGTAAGATGAAGATTTGTATGGATAATGAGAAACTTCTTAATTTGTGCAACTCACCAAATACTATGATGACAAACGAATAAAGAATTATTAGATCGGGTGATGGGAAGTCTATAGTCGTAAAACCAGGAAGGGCTACTTGGAAGACATAAGCATAGGTGGAATTATATTATTAATATGAATTGCAAAGAAACACTGTGTGATGAAATGGTTTGGATTTTCTGGTTCCTAATTTCTTCCATTTCGGACTTTTGTGAAACCGGCGTTTCACAATTAGGTTTTATAAATGACAAAGAATGTATTAGAAGGCTGAAATGCAGAAAAGGAAAATCGGTTATTTTTAGTACCTTGGTTGACCTTAAAACTGTATTGATGAGAAATGTATTAATATAATATTGATGTAATGGAACAAGACATGAATATAAATATGTATATATGTATATATATATATATATTTGGTTGCGAACTCTATACAGTGATCTGTGGCCGCCTAACAGTGGCATTATCGTAACCAATGAGGAACAGGACATATACAGAAGGGGAAGCTGCCTTATCGGTTGAAACCTAAAATCCTACACAGCCTTAAAGGCTCATTCGAAGGGTGTGAGAAATCTGTTCACAGACTTGTTGCAAGAACAGAGGACAACACTGAAAAGAAAAGTAACAAAGGGAAGGGACAGAAAGCAAAAAAAGAAAGTTAGATGTGTGAGTTGTATTATTACGAGAAAAGAATAGACGAAACTGAAATGTGCGCTTAACTTTGGTAATGATTATTCTCGCGGTGTGCCAGTGAAATGAGTTTAAAAACTTTTTGTCCACTTCTTTAATTTATTTAGCATAAATTTGCATCATAACTTTTCGAAGTATTACAATACAGAAGATTCTGAAATGACATATATTTCAGTCTAGATAATTGACATAAAAGATTCTGGTTGAGATTTGCGATTATGGACTCGTCATTGCTAGCGTAAACAAAATACTACTTTCCTTTTGAGTAGCCCACGACACACCCCTGTTACCCTAAAAGAGTGAAACAGCAGCTCTTGATTTTCTGCCCTGAAAAATAAAAGTTCGGGTCACTTTCGAACTGCCTTTGTTATTAATTCTTGTGAGTTCCTGATATTAACGTGCGTTGTTTGGCAGTGCCCTGTGGGCGGCAAGCAGTGACTATCTCTCAGTAATAAACCAGTTGTTTAAAATATTTTTCCAGTAACATTTCGTCAAGCTGACAGCGATAATGATATAATGTTATTGATAGTTCTTTACGGATTTCGTTGACTGTCATGGTTTCTGTTTACACTTATCGGTGACATCATTACTAATAAGAGAGTCTGTTATCGAATTGCAAATATAAGTGAAGTATTTTCGGTGACGCGATACGAAACGTAAATAACGAGGTTGGACGCTTTTATAAAAATAAACGACGCCATCTAGTATCATAAAATTAGACAATTACTTTTACGTAGGATTAGTGGAACGTGTAATTTGTGATGGGATGACGATGTTGTTTTTATGGGCTGTAATACCAAGTAGATACCATTTTCACCACCATGAGAATACCATTTCAAATGAAAAGGCAGGAAAAAATGTAGAAACTGAATAAAGCCACAACATTTTTCTGGAAAGCCAAGATCAATACAATTCGAATCCAGTGTTTGCGAATTATGAAATAATTAGGTCTAGTATAACAGTGTTTGATTCCAGACTTTTGTTAAAATTTGTAAATTAGTTTCATGTTGCAGCTTCATTTCATTGATTGTACAAAAGAAGAAAATATATTCCAGTAGGTCTAAGCATGAATGTATATCTTAAAATTACAATACGTAATTCAAAGTGTTTTGATGTGGTTGCATTGTTCATTGCTCCCAGTCCCGATTTTATGGTATAACATTTGATTTCATATCAAAACTCGATTCGTTGGTAAAGTAAATCGGTTACTGCAAGGTTTCAATAGAAAGAGAACAAAAAATTCCTCAAGCCACAAGTTTGAAGTTTTAAGAAAAGAACCAGCCGAGAAAAGTAGAGGAACGAAAAAAAAACTTGGTGGTTCGATTTTTAAAACCCCGTTAATTTATATTCAGTAACTGTATTCGGTGAGAGCTTATGTTGGGCCTTCTGCTTCTATTGCCAAGTTGAGGGCAATCAGTCTGCAGGAAAACGTGAGTTCCGCAAGTGGCTTTGGGTTCCGGGTGGAGGGGGGGGGGTTCCTTCAGGGGTTTCAGGGGATTGTGCATGGTGTGAGGTTAAAGGGAACCGCCATGTCACGGTAGTTACCTTGCACCTACCCTAACCGCCGCTACAAAGTTTGAGTTTCACTTACAACGACATACTGATCAGGTTTAACTCCCCTGAATGATGGTTCCTGTATCGACAAATGCTAGGCAGACAAACAGAACACGGCAGGATTTTACTTTGTTTTTTAAAAGTTGGACTATAACACTGATCGATAAGTTTCTGCAAATAAAATAATACAAATTGAAATTTTAAGTTCTCACAGTTATGAATATGATGTATGTATACTGGACTGTTGTCCCATGTAGTGTTTTAGACGTTCGCCGACGTTTCAGAGGTGCTTGCAGCGAGCACCTCTAAATATTCGGTAAACTTCTACGACACAACAAAACAAAGGACAGTTATCTTCAAAATGAGACAACATGATTTTTACTCTTAGAGACACTATTCGCCAACTGTCTGTGAAATATCCGATCCATAGACAGAATTTGTTTTATGAAACCTGACATCCTGATTTTTGCAACCTATTAATAAAACTTAGTAATCTCAAAACATGGGACTGGAAATAGTAAATGGTAGCAGATTGTTTCAAAGATAATAGCCATTTTTCTCTCACCTCAGCCTATACATTTGCACCCGCTCGGTTTATCGCTACTTTGTGTAAAACAAAGAAAGACGTAAATTTCTGGTCAGTTAAATTTATAACGTTTTCGCTTTTCAAAATGACCTTTGCATATAATGCTTTCAGAATTGTATATAATAGAAAAACCCAAAAGATTTAATCTCGGAGAGTACTTTTGTTCCAGTTTCAGTGGAAACGTTTGCATTTTTCATTTCATTAGGAGTTAGATTTTTTTGTACAAATTTACGAAGCCTTCCACTTGAATCTTGGATTACATTTCTTGGAAAAAGGCCAGTATTGTGCAGCGGCCGTGCTTCTGTGTGTGCGCGCTGTATAGGCTAGTGAACGAACCTAAAAATCATGAATATTTCGTTGTAGCGCTGCTACAACAAAGAATATTCTGCTTCAGTTCTTCACAGTTAACATTGTTCTCAAAGAAACAGTAGGTTGATGAGAATGCCTTCTAGCCTATTGCTAAGTGAAAGTTGAATTATCCATCGAAAAATACAACATGCAATACATCCCGCATAAAATATATTAAGACATTTAGTTTTATATCGTGACTCAAATTATTGACTGATTGTTTCGTAATCACTTTCTCCAGAGAAAATCCCTTCTTTCATGTGTGTTCTCGGGTATGTATATTCCCTTATAATCTGTTAGCGATATGGAATTTCCGGGAATGAGGAAAATTTTAATGAGTTACAGTGGCGGTGATCTGCAGTCCATAAGCTTCGTAATGTAAGTAAACAGATTATGTTAGTGTCTCCATGCATTTATAAACATTCAACTACTCTGTTACTTTCTTCTCCCATTGTACTTATTTACATACACAACGCAGAAGTTTCAGCGATAAATCTTCTGCTTTTATTAGTTAGGTATCCAGTTCAAATCCAGGCACGGCTACCGGCTATTCTGATTGAGGTTATCGTAATATTTTTTAGTCTGCTTAGGCGAATGTCGTAATTGAAAATAGGACACCTTCTCATAATTTATGATAATGTTGCCATCTCTGCTGTAAAACTTCTGCTTCTGAAGAATTGTCATTAAATGGTAAAAAATCATATCTAGTTATGAATAATTTCACTTAATATTGGCCCTATCGGCCAAAATGTGCGCTAGCAGATAAGGCTACCTTGGTTTGCAGGACGAGGCAACACTACAATTAGATTGATTTTTAATCTGATTGTAAACTGTCTGTCTGTCCATTGCTGCTCCCATATGTCGCGTCATAGAACAAAGTATAACGCAAAGAAAATGTTACTCATGGAAACAGAATCCCCCCAAAAGTATAAAGATTTTCTTGTTTCCACAATTAGGCACAGGAATGCCTGAACACTCATACAAAGGAGGTTTGTAAAAAAGTGGTGAGTACAAAGAAACTTTATTTTCGGAGAGACAGGCCCCGTAAAATTATTGGTTCCTTTATATCAAAAATTACGGAGAATAGTGTCCGAATATCTTGTTGCTTGTAGTAGAGAAATATTGCATACTTTTTCGCATGCTATGAGGATTTTGTTTTTAACTAGAGTAACATTTCTTTAAAAAATATTAGCTTGAATTTAACATATTTCGAAGTTATATTTTATTTTGTTATGTTTTACTTTAAATTACAAGTGTTTTGTATTTGAGATTTAATTCATCTAAAATATTTCCTATTCAAATTGTTATAACAGCATGCTGCCTCTGTACCTCATTGCTAATAAGAAATTTGTAGTGTAATTGTAAGGCTTAGGAAGGCGCTGTTTGATTTTAAGAAACGTTTATTTAGTTTAGTAAACATCGTTTATTTTAAAATGTGAAGATTCAAGTCCAATATATAACGAGTTATTTATGTTTTAGAATTCACAAATTTCAGATTTTTTTAAGTAAAGAAAATGTAGGGAGGAAAGTTAATAGTCTCCGTTTGCTATCAAATTTCGATTTCTTGCTCTTTGATGTTATAACAAATGCCCCTGTTGCATGCTGCGTCTCTCGAATAAACGTGATTAATGACAAAAGCAAAGCGACGTTTATTTATCCATCGCTCACTCGAAATTCTTCCTACACGCAATACCCAAGTCCACTACTGAACCAGTGCAGACAGGGACGAGATTACCGTAATAAGGTTTACGTGTAATTTGTCAAGAATTTAGTACGTCTACTTGTCTAGAGAAACTGAGAAAACTCCAAGAAGGGCCTTGGTTTTGGAGGATAAAAAATGATACCCCCTGCCTCACAAATTCACAAGAGTAATTTTTACGAATGACCTAAGAAGACAGGGAAAATCAGCCTTCCCTAAACACAATTAGCATTTTTGTTCAGTTCCAGAGTTCTTATAGTACGTATGCAAATGTTCCAAGAATAATGAAAACATAGTGTTAATTTAATGTTGATATTAATTACCAAATCCACAATTTTTTGTGAGCTTGGTAATATCACTGCTGTAGATTACTTTACTGTGAATTATTGCCATCTTTAGAATTAAACTATATTTTCAGAATGTATTTAGGAAGAACACAAATGACACAGAAAAAATATAATTTTAGAGTCAGGAGTTGGAAAGGATATCAGAAAAGGGTCGTGCAGGTTGTCACATCACATTATTTATCTTCACATACGAGAGTAACCATGTGGCTTTGATGCTTAACTTATCATAAATATATTTACCTCGTATCATTGCTATTTAAAGCTATACATTAATGAAGTATCTATACGATATACCTCACACGTTTCTATTAGATTTCAGTGCTGTGCGAGAACGTTTTGAAATCAATCATCCAACGCTGTAGTTTAGGATCAAAATATATATTGATAATGAGGTATCATACTAAACTTTGTCACATAGATTATCTGATTGTCAGACGCACGTTTTCTATGTCATAATATTCGTAATCACACTTAGAATTCTCCTAAACGGATGACACAAAATTATATTGATAATATTATAATTGAAAAACCAGTAAGTTAAAGTCCTGCACAAGAACTGCGTACAATTCTAGAACATTTTGAATAATAATTAAATTTATTTCAAGAAACGAAGGGACACGTTGATTCCCATCTCTTGAAGATGTAATCAAATGAGAATTTTAAATCTGGGTGTGAGCCGTTACTACTATTTACTGCTACCACCAATTGCGAAATGTTAACTGGTTGGAGGTTGTAGAAATCTGGTCTGTCTCTACGTCTCATGTTACAACTCGAGTAGTTGATCGGGTGGGGGGGCCTATTATCTCATCACACAGATGAAGAGCGGCTAATGGAGTCGGTGAGCGCTGTAGTAGTGGCATTGCCACACAATCAATCACCTTACCTACCGGTCGCTTGCAGCGCCCGACTACCCACTCGAAAACCATCGGATCCAAAGAGACAAGTGCTAGTGTGCTGGTCGGATATTAAAGTAAACCATCTAACCATCTCCTACCTCATACGTGCATCGTGTTCGGTTGCAGGACGGTTTGGAGGGTCAAATTTATCAAAGATTTAACTACACTCACCCAGTAATGAATTTTTGTATAAACGAAATCTAGAAAAAGTGTTGACTTTGTGACCACTAATTGAAACACCTTAGGAACATGAGTAAAATAAAGTAAAAGATAATACAAGTAACCCCATAAGATTCTAATGGTTTGTTAGCCGAGAGGAATCCCAGTGAACAAGTACACTATAATTAAGTTTACGTGCATTTATTATAATGACTATTCAAAGACTTATTAATACAAACGTGCATCTGTGTTTTTGAAGCCGTTTACTTTTAGGCAGCTTATGTTTATCTGCTTCTCTGACACACTGTAGTATAATAATGAGTTGTAAGAGGGAGATCCTTGTTAGCAATTTATATCATTTTATAAAAATAAAATAAAAATTATTAACACTCCTGGCTTCTAATGACGCGATATCTGTCCTCTTGATTGGCGTTAAATCGTTAAATTGTATATTAATTCCCTGCTTCTACATTTCGCTCCCATCCGAATATATATCCGAAAAGAGACAACGGAATCTTTGGAAGAAAATATCTTATAAATGTGAAATGAAGTCTGTACAAGGTTCACAGTTGACACAGTTTCTTTGGATTTTAAAAAAGTCTGTATTAAATCATTATTTTCATATTACAAACAAAAACAACATATTATCCAGTAGTTGGTGTCCCTTTAAAATATATTATGTTAGTATTGCATTATTATTCATAATTATTGACGAGTTTACGCATTATTCTGCATCATCATAAATGCCCATGAGCCGGTGCTGACCGTTGTCACTTAAGCTCATTACATAGTAGCTTCTGGAAAATACATTTAAAATTAATTTAACTTATTATTATATTTACCCGATTTTATTTCTTCAAGCAAATAAATAAATTCATCGATTTATTATTACGAACACGATGATTATAATAACTTCGGGTATTTAATGTTATTTTCAGTTAGTGCTGTGGTTGACTACGTAGTTGGGACTTATTCAAGCCATAATTATTATAGAACTTAATTTTGAAGTGTGATAAGTTATGAGTTTATATGTCACATAACTATTTATTCTACCGTATGTTTATATGTGGAAATGTATACTTTGTTCTTTGTTGCTGAAATATTTAAAAGTGACACATTATTTAATATTTAGTGCTGATTTAGAGGTATTCATCTTCAACTACTACGCTGTTTTACTCATGTACATTTATGTCGCACTTCTCACTACTGCTCATGACTAATTCTCGCCACAAGCATGGAATCTGATGTTTTTTTTCGGTTTTAATTATGACATCCTTCATGCCATTGTTACCTGTCAGCTGCCATTATTAATGCCTCCAGTACTGTGCTTTTCGGAAGGAAATTTATTCGTATATGAACGTGTTGTTGTAATACAGCTGCATAGGGACTCGATGTATTCAGTTAAGAACCTCATATTAAAAGCAGACTCATGCATTATTTGGTTGATGTACCAACAGTAGACGTATCTCATCTGTTTTATTTCTCACTGCGTTGAAAGCATTTGGGTTAATGGCTGATAGACGCGACTTCAAGAGGCTGCCGTATCAGACAAGGCATAGCAAAGAATTTGATTTTAATATATTTATTTTGAATTGATGAGTTCATAATAGAAAAGTTATATATTCAACTCAGGAAAAAGTGATAGTGGAACCACGGTTCCGAAGAATTTGACGTAAATACGTCTATACGGAAAGGAAGTTTATATATTGGCTTTATTCTAAATATTTCCTTTATACATGCTTTACAATTGAGGTAAGTTTGATTAAGACATTGCTTATTCAACTTCAATTAGTTACGCTTGAAATGGTAACTAAATTGTGTACGCAGTTTAAGAGTTGTCGGTATATAAGTCTTCTGGTTTGGAACACGCGTGGACTTGTAATTATACAACAACACACTGCCTCCTTCTTCAAGAGAGGGTTGAAGTTAAAGGAAATATTCTCATCCGAAACGTCGGAATCTAACTACAAGTCCACGCAGTGGTACAACCCCGAAAAAATATCTACATCTTCACCGCCATGAGAACTTAGTTTTAAAATAAGTCTATGCCTGCTGATAATTCTAATGAATGTGTGTTAATATTTATCGTAGTTAAGTATTTGAGTCCTTTATATTTGAAGAATGTAACAGAAGATCAAATTTTAAAAGAAACAAACGAATTATATACAATACGCTGCACCTGAATTTCTGTCAATATACAAAAATAAATGTCTGAATGTAGTTAAAACAACAAAGTAATATAATAACGGTTTTATATTGCAACTAATTACATTTTTAGGTACGATCCTTATATGTTCTTATCTAGTGAAGAAATTTTCCGCCTTTTTAAATCCAAATGTTAATTACCCTATTACTGGACTCTGTCCTTTAAAATGTATTTTGTTTGTTTAATGAAGGATCGTATTCACAGTCAGAATAATAATAGACCACAGACTCTCTCGTTGAAAGGTTCTTATATTCTCCTGATGGGAAACCCCGCGTCGTCTGCAATAGGAACCAAGCACAATTTGTTCCGCTTTTTAAATAGCTGTAATGATACTGATGACGATGGCCCCTTCACCACGAATTGCCGGTCAGGTACTCTGCCTGAGAATGCGGTAACGCTAACAATGCTGATGTACGGAAGCTCTTCTGACGAATATTAATGCACCATGTAGAGCAGGAACCGTGTTCAAGCTTTAGAAGCTCTTCTTCAACTGAATACCTTAACAAATGAAGCACTTGCGAAACGCACTCTCGTTTTAGACACAGAACAGACTCATATAACCTAGATCCATCCATTAGACGTTACTAATTATTTCAGCTTGTACATAAGAGGCTTAGGTAACTTGTAATTTCACTGCAAGTTACACGTTCGTGTATTATTATCAGATGACGAATGTTTCGGTCAACGATAATTAGTAAATACAGACAGTTTTTGAACTTATTTTAACACAATCAATCCTCTGCCTTAAATAACATACTTAGTGATAGAGTGTGACCATTCCAATTCCAATTAAAATTTATTAACATATTACTGTACTTGTATGAAACTCCATCACCCACAAGTAAAAACTACAATTATGCGTCATATGCTGTTTATATAACAACGCATTAAACTCTTCTGTTTAAAAAGCCAGAAAACGAACACACAGACCGAATGCGGTGTATTCAATATCAGGCAATAAATCCACTGTCTATAATCCAGAAAACTAATACATGAGTCGTGTGCGCTGTAAGGTAAATCCTGTTTTAACTCCGCCATCTACCAGCCACAAAACGAAGAGGGAGATCATATTTACTGTATTCACAACCTTGAATTAAATCGAATATGGCTGTTTTCTGCGTTGTAGCGTCATGCAGACTGTTAGAAGTTTACCATCGTTTCAGAGGTCCTCGCTGCTGCCATCAAATGGAAGTAATATCCATCCCAAACCGGGTTCCCATTCATACAAAAAGATGTTTTACCCGATTCCAAATCTTGTGTCCATGTTCTAATTCCAAGGTTAACGGACCCGTAACACAAAAAGAAATTGCAGATTTTCTGAACTTTCATATGCTAATGTCAAGATTAAGAGCTGTATCTTGACTCCGTCACATGTCTGCATTGCGCGTTGTGCTTAATTAAGCTTCAGGGGCAGCTTTGTTTTTACTAACGTACTTGGTTTACTTTTCGAAAGGAATAGACGCAGGTGATTTTAATATTCCAGATGCTTTTGGGGTTGTCCAAAGAGGTAGTTCAGGAAGCATTAGTCCATACGTTTAAAGTGCAGATCTTAAATTTATTTTGCATTGTTTTAATAGCTTTATAAACGAAAATTTGTTATAAGTTTGTCAATACAATATAAACTAATTTGAAGAATCATTACAATTTTAACTATAATACAGCTATTGCCACATGTGTATGAGATGAAAAATATTAAGAATGTCAGCATTTCAAAAGTCTCTCTTCAACAGCTCAGCTGTAAAATCATATTTTAATACACAAGAGAAAATTGTAGAAGTTGTATTTTATTGTAACACAATTTTCCATAAATTTAACAGAAAATTAAAAATTTAACTACGTATATCTGCTTTCGAAGCCCATTTTTAAAGGTATTTGTAAGAGTACGCATTTTTTTAAACAGGGTCTCAGAAACGTTTCGTATAAAGGCTGACATAGTTTGAGACCTCGAAAATATTTCTACTGAAAATGGCCTATATTTCTCCAGACACGCTGTGCAGTTACCTAACTTGTTCCGTCACATTATCGCCATCTCCCCCTTTTCTAATCATCAGGCGCGTGCAAGCCAATATTTTTAATGGGAGGGTAATTACCTTCTTGGCTGAGAATGTTATCCGAACATTGCCGAAGAAAACTTTTAAAAAGTTTAGAGGAGTGGGAGAGCGGAATGTTGGCACGATAGTCGTAATTTTTCAAGAAGAATAAGTTTGACGGAAATTGGCTCCTCCACTTGGAATATGTCTGTGATATAGATTTATATCTCTCGTAAGGAACTGCTACAAATGACCAGGAAGTTCAATTTCCTTGTTGGTATGATACCTTGGCCATATTCATAAATTATTTCGTACTATAACCCCACTGTGCAAGTAACACAGTTTCTATAATCTCGAAGCCGGACCAATAGCCATTAAATGAAATAATGTAACGATACGACCCAATGACATCTGCCTATTAAACTGGCGAGCAAGATGGCAAAATGTTAGCTTTCAGCTAACGCTTTGTGGTGGATGTCTGTCTACATCACACGCAAATTCAGTCAACTATGAATTTAATAAATTGCCGCAACAGAATATCTGAACCGTTAGTGACACAACGAAGTAGCAGAGGGGTCGTACCGGACACTGCGTTTCAACAGGGGTCACGACCCTGAATCCTACGTTTTTTTTAATTTTCTGTTGCAGGTCTTACTGCAAACATGTTTTCAAAGTGCGCTTAATGAGTAGGTTGAAATGTTTATATGAACGTAGTGGAAACACTAACGCACTATTTTATGCTCTTATGAAGTCCTCAGTAAACTTTTAAGATCTACGAAAGGCGAGGAATATCTCGGCCAGCTGATCGACTGTCGTTTTCTCAACAAAGACTCTTAATTAAGTATCATATCGATTGTAACTTATACTGAAATTTTTGAATATGAAACACCTTTTCTATGTGAATATTTAACGAAAAACAAGAACCTAACCCAATTTATCGCTCTAAATATAGTGAGTAGCTTTGTATTAACGCGCGTGTCTCTGCAGACAATGGATACTACACTCTTATCTGTTCTGCGACGTGTACGTGTTTTACACAAGCCATTTCTGGAAAAGATAGATATAGTTAGATTTTATTTTAATCGAAGATGAGGTTGATATGAACCAAAACTAATTCCATCCATGACTTTTAGTACACAAATCAACAACAGAGAAAAACGAAATCTGATAAGCAGTATCGGAGATGAAATTTGCAGACACGGACAGACAGACTGATAGTTAGAAAACATCGTAGTGGTGGTTTATTTGTATACAGATGACCTACAATGAACTCAGTTTCGGGCAGTCAACGTTTAGTAAGAAATTAATCTGAATTCTCCACAACCCTGTCAGTATCCATTAAACTTGCATGATTATATGAGTGTGTTGTTACGGCTGAGTAATTGTTTGTTTCCTTTCGTCTGTAGTTAAACCACTATTCTTTATTGGATTCAGTGAAGTCCCCCCGACCCTTACGCCGAATACTACCCCTTCTGTCCATGACATTTATTTCTTCTTTCGTCTCCTTCAATCTCCTTAGATAGGCATTCATCTTGTCCTCCTGACAAGGGAAAAATCTTCTTTGAAGGATACACAAAGGGACCATTGAGACGGAAAGAACAATAGTTTTCTTTTGTAGTGGTACTATCCGTTTCGAAGAAGGAAACCTGCTAGATGTGAGCTGAGAGATTGAATTATTGATCTGCCATCTTCTTAATAGTGCCACATATATTAATCAAAGCTGGCGTGTGCGATTATATTAACCTCTTATGAAAGTACGTGGATAATAGACAAGAAACCTTATACTTTAAGGGATTTGAAAAAGATTCTCGAGCAGATATTACTAAATTACACTTGTATGGTGTTCAAATTGTTAAATTTATACTTTTAATCAGTCCCGTTTGAAGAAGTCTCTCGACTCATACTGATAAAAGAATAAATAATTAACTCATTGTAGCAGAATCATCTTTGAGAAGCTAATAGTCGCTCAGACAGTTTATAATACGAAACTTCGTCCTTTATTGAACCCAAAGGTTTGTTACCGTTTATGAAATAGCCTATTACTTGAACCTGTTCAGAACTAGATTAATCAGGGCAAGTGAAATCCATTTTAGTAGTTTGTCAAACTGTTCGTTTTAGTTTACCGACTAAATAATTATATTAATATATAATCTTCCATTTTTTCTGTATGTATCACCAATCTCATATGCCTTAATTCATTACAATGGCATTTGAGATTATTACAATGATGAAGCTTGTCAGAATTTAGTTTCCCCCACTCCCCGGTTAATTCCTCTGACTTAAGTACCCATATTCACATATTCGTCTTCTTCACGAACACCTGCATTTAATTCCATTACTAAGGAACGCCAAATTTAACACAAAATAAATTATTTGACCTAGTTTAATATTTACGGAAAGACAGATGAGTATGAACTGATCATCTAATATTATCCGTCCACAACTTGTTCGTGAATGTTACGTAATATCATCCCTGTTTCTTGCTACAGAATTGCTTGAATCCAGAACAACATTCTCTGCTCTCAATACTTTCGTGTGTATTATTACCCGTCTCTCTCGCCTGTGCATTGCCAGTGACGTAAGTTGATAGAATGTTTACCCCAGCGGAGTTGTGAACGTGTTCGGAAATACGGGTGATTACATCCGTACAGGTCACCCCGGGCGTGATCCCGCTTAACGTATACCTGCCTGGGGTTAGGTTCAAGATATCGAATTACCATAGCCACTTGAATACATTTGAACACATGTTCCGTTTTATAAGTAATGCACATAACTATATACGTGCGTATATATCTCATTGAAATCATAATTAGTGATATAGAGTGTTAAAGTGAGAATTGGATTAAAGTAGGTCTGGATAGGGTCAAAACGAAAGTTCTCGTAAATGTGACAACGAACCTGCGGGCTACATAATCGTCAGGAAATTTCTTTACCACCTGAGTTAATTTAAGCTTCTTAAGGAAGTCTGCAACTGTGGACTTAGTTTAGAATCTCGCATCTTGTGAATATTTTTTTAAATATTAAAACGTTTCTTGAATTAAACTTGGATGAAAATGAGCGTGTTCGGAAAGTCTACTTTTTGCTGTTGCAGCAAATATGTATCATAGGCTGGGGGATGAATAAACAAGGAAATTAGAGAAAATTATGTTTTACTTTGTCGTCATTCCCGCTTGGGGAAAGCGTTACACATTTCTTTTAAAAAATACGCTTATTCCTGATTTCGTAGGTCTGATGCGAATGGGGGACAATGTACCCACACAACCTCACCAAATTGACCGTGTCTGTTAGAGCGTTGCTTCATAAACTTCGATCTTGTAACGTGTTCACGGCGTTGAATCACAGAGCAGTCGTATATTTATCTTGTCAGAAAGGCGGAATGAACTTTTCGCATTGTTTGTCCGGAGGACAGGTGGACAAACCAGCCAGCCGGACGGTAAGTCAGAGAAACGCCCATAATAGGGCGAGAGAGGCGATCGAACTGCAGCTGAGTTGTAGAATATACTTGTCTGCTGCTCTTCGGTACGCGCCGGGAAAGAGAAAATAAAATACAGTACGGGATAAATCAGGATTGTGTCCGCTCCAAGAGAATCCTCCCTTGGCGCACAACCAGTTCACACAAAGATCAGTATCCTTTCTGCGACATTGAGGGCTGTGTGGGGAAAAAAGTCACTGAAAGCCACCCCCGTTACATCCGTTAAAACGACGGACTGGTGGCTTCTACACGGTACATTTAGGAAGTGAACACAGCAGGTTCATAAAATTTCCATTTTCACAGAAGAAAATTTTGTAGATTTACATTGATCATCATTGTGATCACACGTTAGTATCATTCAAAGAGCGGAAGTGAAATATTTAATAACGTTCAAGAAGTTTACGGATTAGATACTTTTTTTAAAAAAAATTTGTAAAGGTAGGAAAATAATCGAAAAAACAAATAAGTACAGAGAATGTACGAGATCTGAGGTTCTAACGGCGGTGAAGATGGCAGTATCGATCTCTTTTATTACAACGCTGCGTCGACTTGCTTGTATATTTAATCGTTTCAGAGGAAAATATTGCCTCCATCTTCAGGACTGAAGACAGACATCAACGACTGCAAAGAACATTTCTTCCGTTAAGAGATCTTAACGGAATAGACAATAACAAAATCAGTATTTGCTCTTCACGGGTTTACAGCCATAAAATTGTTCAAAAGTTGGCTATGAAGACGGAAGTTGGTTGATCCCAGTACTTGCAGAAGGATAATCGAAATTTCTTTACGAAAAAAGAAAAAATCTTAGCTTCTCAGTGAGAACGAGTTACGTGAACAGAAACAAGGTTTGCCTTAAGTCCGTCTCTTTAAACACGAAATGTATATTTTAACTATGAAACCAGGGTCAGTTTAAACCGTAGTGCGTTCGACGTGCCTATTCCAACTTCTTGCTATCTTTTCTAAAAATCATCGATGGTAAAAGTGAAATTGAAAGTGAGTCCTATAATTTAAGTTAGATTAGATTTCCATGCATAAATTATTTCCCTTTAGAAACGAAACTTCTCTGTGCTGAATTGCTTTCCGATCAGACGTAAATAAAGAACTTCCCTTTCTGAAGTCTGTGTCTGATTAGCTCACTGGCTTTAAGATGGACGTTCGATTTCTTACAGGACGTGTTTTTTTTTGTCATGACTTTAAAACGAATTTTATGGCCAACTCAGTTATTACAGGTGGCTGTTTCCGACTGATAAGGCGGGAAGTCCTTGAAGGTTACTACATTTATCTAGTGATGAGGTTAACATCTACCTCCATTCTTCCACACATCAACGTGGCGTGGTGCTTAACTAACCATAGGGCCAACTTGACCTTGAAGTAATTTTAGAGTGGTAAGCTACACAACTTTATTTCATGTGTCTGAAGTGTAGTTTAATTATTTTACTGGAAGGGAAATTTAGAATGCGAAACATCACATCTTTAAAATATGGCGTTGCTTTTCATAAGCCGTTGTCATGACAGTAATGATAGTGATATTTTTTAGGAGAGAAACTCGAGATGTACTTGAATAATATATTTAGAAGCGCGCAGATTTGTAAATGTTTCAGGCAGACGGGTGGAGCTCTGAAATGTCGGCATCAAAACCATGAATCAGTTTGTGTACACATAGGTCTAGTTCCAAGAGTGGCAAATTGCGTGTGCAGTCCCTGCTTTAATATGTGATACAAACAATCTCTGGTGAATATGAACATATGGACGTTAAAGCAATGCGCGCTACTTTTCTACGTAAGAATTTTTCGTAATTTGTTAAATAAGAATTTTAATATTCCATGCCGTTTGTTAGTGGCAAAAATGGAATTGCTGTGCTTACGGAGCAGCTGAAGAAATTGAAGTAGCTGGCGTTCTCTACAGTTTCTTTGTATAAAACAATTTCTTCGTTGCTGAATCACGTATACAAGGAAATAAGTTCTTCTAATATAAATTTTCCGCAGCGTTCAGATGAATGGTTTATTTTGTCTACAGTCAAAGAATTAGGTATTTATAAGATAAAGTAACTGAGCGAAGGGAGTAAATTATGTCGTAGACGCTCTACGAAGTAGAAAGTAGAATATAAATCATAAATTATATTGAAATTTCAGAATTGTTACTTTCGGATATTATTAGTATCTAAAATTATTGTTTGCTTTATTTTATTTTATTACGAAATTTGGGGGGGGGGGGCTTGTCATCAGAGGCGCTGCTTTTGCTAGGTGTTGGCAGAAAGAGCATTGATGCTAACAACATATATATATATATATATTGGTTTACTGAGTTTTTATGGATGGCGGTTACAATATCTGAAAAATTGATTAACTTATTTATAAACACCGAAGGTTTATAATTGTACACAGCACACGAAAGGAAAATGAAATATTTTTAACATTTAGTTTTATACTTAATTACATGAACACATTATCACCTTCTCTGTATTACTTTTATTTTGTCGTATTGAATATTAAATGTCATAAAACATGTTTACTTATCACAAGTGTAACTTCATTCGTTAGAAGTTTTGAACAATCTACTGAGCAGAAGCCACCTTGTTAACTTGATACTCGCTCAGCTGGTAATGAATTCAAAGGTTCATTACTGTGACCATAAGCAAATAACACTCAAACCTCTCCTGTGATAGTTGAATGCAGTCTACGTCCTAGGTCTCACATATTGCTTGCTCCTTGCATGTTTTTCGGTTGTTAGACAAGACTCGATTGCAAGAGAAAAATTGCTGAAGATTTTCCGCATCTTACAAAGTGAATGTTTTGTGTCAGGTCCATTAGAATTTTCTTGTAAGCCTTCACAAATAAATACTAAAACTACTTTTCTAACATACTTTCGCACAAGAAGCTTGTGGGTTGCGCTTCTATAATCCTCTTATTAATGTTTATATAACGGAATTAATTCTGTGCGAGAAGAGCCCACATTTTCCAGCAGTTTTAATAGACTAGTTTCTGACTGTCCAAAGTTACAACCCCATCAAGTCGGTAATGGTGCTATATCTTTGTTAGAAAAAACATAAAGTTATTATTCGTTGTGGGACTAATTATCTAGGTAAATGGTGTTTTGTAAATGAGTGTAGAACATTGTATTTGCATTTGGTATGTTTTGACCCAAATTAGATTGTAGTTCAAACGAGCGTGCCTAAAGAAACCTTCCAATGCATTACACGATGATGCAGACCAGCCAGTAGATGCTTGATAATGTTCGTACAGTTAACCTCCAGAAGCTACGCATAGGTGTTGGCGGTATGCGAAGAGAAGAGGCGGGTATGTTGGTAACATTAGCGACCCATTAGCCACTCCATGCGCCAAGATAATTACTAACATGCGGTTTGATGGTGTCATAACATCCAGCTGGGTCGACACTATCCGTAGTCCAGCCTCGTAATCTAGGAATGCTCTAAGCAATTAGCATAAGGCAGAAACATTCAATTGATTTCCAGTCCGTGTATGGTCAAAAGGTTGTGTAATCCACAAATATTTAACCAAATGCTGTAACAGCAGGAGTTCAGTACCAGGGCGGCTATGAGATGTCGATTTTCATTCTCTTCAATATGTACAGTAATAAAGGAAATACAATAAGGAGTACTCAACTGGGATACTGGGAACGACCCGTTCTTCAAGTGCCTGACCACTGCGGGTTCCAACTTTCGTTGACTTTGTTCTATTTGTCAGTTGGACGAGGCATCGGCCCGTCGCAAGGCCTCTACCTGTACACAGGACAACACAACACAGAAAAACGCGGACAAACATCCATGGCTTGAGTGGGATTCGAACCCATAGTCCCAGCGACCAAGCGGCACAAGGCCCACGCCTCAGACCGCGCGGCCACTGCGGACTCCAAGGAGTACTCACTTTATATAGTTTATAATTTTATTATTATATATGACTCGTCATACGGAAGTTTTTAAGTAGCCTCTAATGTAAAAGCCAATGATCATCACGTTTTATTGTAAGATCGTGCATTTCGTGCAATGGGGAAAAAATTGAAATCTGTTTTGACTGCGGCAGCTCTGGTAGCAAGAAATGCAAACGAGGCTGTGGTGGCGTCTGGTGGAGCCTGCGTTTGACGGGAGTGTGAAGTCGGGCGGTCGGTTTTGTACCGGTGCGTTTTTCAGAAATCTGTCTTCAATCTCATTGAATTTCTTTTCATATTCAACATGCCCTACCAGCATTTTCCTGAAGAATATGAGTATAACCACTAAGTCACTTGGTTTCCAGTATCCTGAAGGATCTGGGAACTGCGCAGGCCCGCAACAGTAGTGTAGAATGTCACTCCTGGACTTCAGTACTTGCGAAAAGGAACAATCAGACGGTAAAAATAAAAGTTATTCTTGGGATCTTAATGTGTGCTAATTCAATGCAGTCTATGTATTATAACCAATTTCACTGAGACTCATTTTAACTGTATCCTTCGCGTGCGAATTTATAAAGTAAGGTATCTTTTCCATGATGTTTTCCAAATAATTTACTATTCGAAGATAATTCTTCTGGGTTGTTGCGCAGTGCAGTCTGGTAATTTAATGACGTTTCAGAGGCGCTTGCTGCCTCCATCATCAAGGTAATGAGTAGCCTAGGCCGTGCCAATTAATCAATGAACCCAAAAGCTAATTAAGGTAGGAGATGAGTTCACTAGCTGGTTTTCTGGTTGGTTGGAAAGGCTTGCTTATTGCCCTAATGTTAGGAAGAACGTTTGAAACGTCAGTTTAAAGTTCTGTTTCAATGTTATTAGATTATGAAGGACCTTTCCAACGAAAAAAGGTTTGTAAATTGGCAAGATGATTTATATAGTTCTCAATTTATTAAAATAGTGGAAAGATGAATAGTTATCAGTAATTCTTTTTAGATTCTCCAGTTTAGTCTTTTGAACTTCGTCGAAAATTCATGGAGGTCAAGTTTAATTTATTGAGTGTTTATAAACAAGGCTGGGAATCACGTATCTGACACATCTCACATAGACTTATGTATTTAAGAGAATAAATATGTTGAGGGAAGGACACTTCGTAGTCATGTGTGCAGCTGAAGTATCATAACGATTATGCACTTCTTCTGATTGAAAACTGGCTGGCTCCTGTAGTGGGATGAAATATTTGACAGAAGTTATTGCTAGAGTTCTTTAATGAAATGAATATCCTACTTTTGACATATTCTCTTGTGTTCACGTATGCTGACGAATTACAGAATCGGTTAATGTTTTCACTTTTGTTTCTAAATCATAAGAAACAAAACTTTAGAGTATAAGAGGATGTTAGTGTGTGAAATTCATTCAAATGATTCAGGACAGGGGTCTGTTGACGGACTTTTGCAAACACGTTAATGAATTTTCTGAATGTATAGAAGGCGAAGAATTTCTTGAGTAGAATAGTGGTTATCATTCCTCATTTTTTTTTGTTTCTCCATTAATGCGTTGTCAATTTAGTTTTACCCCCTTCATTAAGTTCTAAGGCCTGACATTGGCTATACATTTTGTAGATCAAGCATGTCAAACTTAAAGGCTAACACGGGCCACATAAATAAGGTTCAAGTTTATGCGGGCAAAAGTAAAAAAAAAATTTAAAAAATAAAAAAATTGATTTTCATAGAAACGTAGATTTATTTCGAAAAGTATAGTATAAAAAAAGAACAAAAACAACGATAAAATTAATGTTTTCTTCCTGTCACTTGGCATCTCTTCTCTGCTACTATCTTTCCTACTTCGGGGGAAATCTTGTTCGCAGCGATTACTTTCAAAACTAACCCAAGGTGAATGTCAATAATTCTGGATCTGACAGGAGACTTATTTCCTTTCATAATTGTAAATAACTGCTCACACCGATAAGTACTTCCAAACATGGAAATAATTTCATATGCAAATTTTCGAGTATTTTCAAACCTGACAGGTAAATATTTGTAAAATCCAGGCACGCCAACTTCACAGAATTTTGCCTTCAAATTAAGTTACGAAATTTTTATTAGAACGTTTCATACATATCGTTATATTGGCTGGGCCGCAAAAATATTCGTTTTGGGCCGCATGCGGCCCGCGGGCCGCGAGTTTGACATACTTGTTGTAGATGTATGATAAAATTACCTGTTTAGATGAATGCAATGCTGATAAACCTCGCTTCTGTAGATCTAATCTCTAAACGTGATTAACTTGCTCGCAGTAGTTCCTAAATACAAGCATAATGTTTAACAACATCTCCTGGGTCCAATTATCATTTCGTCTTCATGGGCTTGTGCCACCTACAAGTAGTATGAATAACACAAACTAAATGACGTGCTTTTACGTGAGCCGCCGTCTCGTGGCAGTTGCCATAACCTTCTGCCTCAGACCTCCCTTTCATTGCACTTCCCATCACGTCAGAGGCTTGTACCATGTTCTAGATATAAGTTCGTGGAACATAAAGCTGGCTCGTAAATCTTAAATCGTAATAATGTGTAATAATTCTGAATCTTTTACACGTCTTTCGGTCATGGATGTTAAAGCACTTCTTGCTGTAATTAAGGTCTGATATCCAGTACACACAGATAATATCTTTGTAAATGGTGAACACACTTACTTGAATACTGGAAAAAAGCTTTTAAAATTTTTCCTTTATTCCTCATCTGTTAATGAATAAGACAGAATATAAATGGGAAAAATCGATAATAGTTGTTCTGTTTCCAACTAAAAAGGGCAATCTACATGCAGTCCTTCTTGAGAAGCTGATAGTCGCCTATAAGGTTCTTAATGGTTATATTTATTCGCCAGTAACAGTGTAAAGAGTTGTAAGTCCGAGAATTACAACCGAAGTATGATTGTTACTTTATATCCTGTATTTCATATTACTGGTAATTTTAGCGAAATTATGACTTTATCCTTCCATTTTTGTAGAAATTGTATAATCATATTTCTGTTTGTTTTGAAGAAATCAATACGTATTATTTACGAAAACGTTCTTAAATTTGTTTTTTGTTCCGCGGACTCCAAGGACTTACACCTATTTGCTCTGTAATCGTCGAATTGCTTTCTTTTCAGGACAGAAGAGAAAGCGGATTAGCAGTTTGATGATATTCTAAAATGTCTACTTGAGATCAATGGGCAAAGTAAATGTTGTGGTATGCGAACGACCCCTGCCGTTCCTTGGAGTAATTTTTCAACTGTCTCTCGTGCGGTGGTTCCTCCAGGATTGCTCGATTGAATTTGGTCACGTAATAGGCATGCTTGGGTGAGCCCGGAACGGATATTCACAAGGTAGTTGTCTCTATCCGCACCGAAGTTTATACAAGAGTAGCTCAAAAGGGGTAATTTATTTATGATTTATTTAAGGACGCTGTCGGTAACTCGGGAGTCTGAATGTCGAATGATGGGATGATTAATGAACAATACGTAAACGTATGAAGTTGTTTTAAGGTTTTATCTGTCTGAAACTGGGATTAGTAAAATTGGTAAGAATATAGAAGATTTTTTTTTATTTCTTGAAGTTACTGATGAAAAGTAGGAAAAAATATGTCAGGATAACCGCTCTGCGGGCTGATATTTAAACCCGGGGGGGGGGGGGGGCTTCCGAATAAGAAGCAGCAGCACTAAACCGTTCACAGCAATGAATGAGAGGAAGACATTGACCCATTGTCGTGCGCAGTAAAAATTGTTTCTGCAGACGCCAGAGATTTTGCGTATTACGAAAATTTGTCACTAAAGTAACACACCTGAGAATATAGCCATAGCATATCTGGATATTGCGTTATCATTCTTAAATCTTGGAAGCTTTTCAGTCAAATGTTCAATGGGAAAACTAAATATTTACTTTTTTAAAACAGTCCCTAGCATTCCGGAGATAATCGGTACTACTGGGCGTCACCTGACAGGTAATGAGACTGTAGATTACGCGGCGTCAGTAGAGCATGCTCAAAGCTTAATTTCACTAATAGATTAGAATGTCGCGTCTGACGCATAATGCTGTTGATGACAGTATTATAGTTATTAATATCATGATGATGTAATGAAAATGGACGATGGTAACAGGAAGATGGTGTGCTACATGTGAAATGCGACAGACAATACAGAACAATTGTCTAATATTACTGTATTTTAATAATAAAAAATTGTTGTGCTAAGTTCACGTCTCTTCTTTAAGTTCACATTCTGTCCCACATACACGTTTGTAAATTGACTGACACTCTGTTAGCAGAAATTGAAAGTTATTGTTTAAGTATGAAATACTTTTTAATTTATAAATTTAAAATTATATTTTTTTGAATTTGTATTTTATGGAACAAATAAGATATAAAGTCTGTTACAGATATGGATAAATGTGAATAGTTCAGTGGGGATAAATATTAAATATCATAACTCATCAGCTAGAAAACGTATGGATAATAATAATGGTAACGTGAGTATAGAATTCTGAAATTAAGGTATGTGATGAAGGGGATCTATACTAAAGATCATGGTCTATACATTAAGGCATTATTTTAGACTTAGACAGGAGCTTATAAGTAAAAATAAATAAAACCTCTGGATGTAGGGGATACAGACCAAGATTTGAAAAAAAATGCAAAATCGACATTTCCCATGGAAACAAAATTGAGATGGAGGCGATACGTTTATCCCAGCGCCACTTTTCCCCATGACAAATATCCCGTGTTGACTGCCCTGGGCGTAAAAGAAGGTTTTCGCGCCTAGAAACTAACCGCCTGAGCTACGGAACAACCTTGCAGACAATTAGTAACATTTGTTTTGTTCCCCTCGTTCAGTTTGCTTGATCTCTGGCCTAGTCAGCTTCATCCATTCCATTGTTTCGTTTTCCCACCAACGGCCACTCTAAAATGGAATCATTCTCAGTTCGACATTCTGCTTTGTCCAAAAAGCATTGGGGTGGGCGGTATACCTTTACTGCTTGAATTTCAGATGATCATCGTTAGCCAATCACAATTTTGGCTAGCAAGGATAAAAGCATTGGCAATGGAAACGTACATTTTCAGGTCAGGCATGAGTCATAATAATTGCACACAAATTAGTGGATACAAAATTTTGATGCACAGGTAAAGTCGGCAGTAAAAAGAATTACACGACGCCATTCCAGTAGTACGAGTGGGCTATATTTTAACAAATAATTTACAGAGCCCCGAGTAGGTTTAGTCTAATTGAGTCGTTTGAAAAATCATTTCAGGTTCCAGTAATTTTCGTGCTTAATATAAAACACATTCATCTTCCACTTACTTAAGTGGACTTATCTCCTTTGTGGGTTAAAACTCGTCCGTGATAACTTTCTGTTCGGATTATGCAACTTCAGCTTGCTTGTAAAAACGCTTTGTAACACCACAGCTTTGTTCAACTGTTGACTAAGTTCAGTGATGTAATGTCGTACTTGTGATTATTGTCACAAATGAAGGTAAAGTTATTTTAAAGTAGGATTTGAGGTTTCCAAGGTTGTCGCGCCTTGTAGTCCGGTATAAGTTTGCCGACGTTTCAGAGGTCTTTGCTGCCTTTATCATCACTCATTGCCCTGGTGGTGGAGGAAGCAGGAACTTCTGAAACGTCGGTAAACATCCATCAGACTACACGGCGCAGTAACCCAGGAGACAGCCATCAAAGTTATTTCTCCTTGCAGACCAAAGTCAAAATAATTAGAACAAATTTTATGTAGATCCAAAATTAAAGTTTGATGGAAATCTACCGTTTAGTTCCTCCCCCATTACTTAGCCAAGATGAGATGAAACAACAAGTGATTTTTGGGTTACCTTTTATAAACCCGCTCAGAGACTATAACCACTAATTCGGAATTAGTAAACAAAAACTTTGTGAAGCCCTGGGTGTTTTCGAATAATCTTAAACTCATCCTAGACTTCATAGTTTAGAATATGGACAAAATACCATCCACAGAAACATTTATAACATTTATATTTATCTTTCGGTCGTCATAAGGGATATAGTATCGAGTTTTAATAATGTACTTTATTAAAACAAAATTAAATCTAATAAATTTGTTGCCCATTACTAGTCATGGTAGTTTTATTTCAGCCATTATAATTTGCAGGTTTTGATCGTTTTTTATTTACAATATTCAGTGGTGACTTTTTTTAATTGAACATTTAATAATTACGGTTTATGGAATTTCGTCTTGTTGGCTACCACTCCGATATATTTCCGCATCTGATGGCCATCATATTGTCCAAACTGTCGATATGGAAGTATCCCCGATTGGCTTGTGGCCTGACAACTACTTTTAAATTAATTTAAATGTAGTAATCACTGTAAATAATGTTAACACGCCGATAACTGACAAATCAGTTTAGAGAAGCAAAGTACAATTGGTTTTATTATGAACACATCTACAGTTTTTATTTAACTTGATTCGTATTTTATAAATTCGATATACATTTTGCAGTCCAAAATACGATCGTACCACATGCAGGCCTGTAAACTATTCATATGTTCTTCGTTGTTCTTTGTCTTATTCATGATATACAAATGTAATCATGACTACGAAATAGAAACTTTAAAGATCTCAAACCCCACGACATCCTCGTCTTCACAGGGCAGGGCGGCTTGTAAGGCAGATCGAATATGCAAATTATGCCGTCTTTCGTCGACTAACATTAACCTATCAGTTGAATGGTTCATATAGAATGGTAACATTTTGATTACTGTAAGGTAGAGTTTCTTTTTAATATTATCCTTTTTAAGACCTTTGTTCTACAGATGAATAACTTTTGCCCATTCCGTGCACAAGATTAGGCGTTGAAGCAAACCGAACGTTTTGAGAGCAGGGTAGTATAATGGTAAAAACCTGGAAAAAAACCCACTCTCATTACGCACAGTTCATTCGTCCATTCCTTGAAGCATGCAAATAAGCCATAAGTCTTACATATTCAACAGCGTGGTTTCTACTTGCGCAACGTATGTAGTAGGGTCTGGATTCGATTCTCTGCGTGAAGAACGACTATCCTGACATTCGTAATTTTTACTCGGTCTAGGATTGTACTTTTCTCTAGCCACGACCCCTTACCTTGTTAATTAACAATTCCACCGTTGCTCTAAACTCATCTGTTCCCGCCCGCCCAATGTGTTGTGCCTTAGCCCTGGCCAAGTAGAAGATTTTCGTACTCTCTGCCCTAAGTTTGGGACTTCATCTCCGAAACGGCACTTGGCTTGTGTCGGAGTGAAGACGGTAGTTTGGTTTATGCCTGCTGCCAACCTCGCAGGCACATCGTAAAAAAAGAGAAAGGAAACTGGGGTGACGAAAGGAGGAAGATAAGAGGAAAGGAAACACAAAGATAGGAAGGAAATTAAAGTTTCCTTAATATTAAAATAACCTAATGTTATAACTTGCGAAGATTTCAGAAGTTTTACCTAAGATCCAAATACTGTCTTCCATAACATTTAAACTATGTCTCCTGGCAAGGTAGTTAGGCGAAAGCTCGTCTAACAAGCATTAAAAATTCCTGACCGAAGACTGAAGTTTGTGTACTTCCAGAGTCCCAGCAGCGTCATATAATGACTGAAGAACAAAGAATTTGGATATTAAATTCTATAAATTAAAAATGTTGGCACATTAATAAGATATTAACGGTGTTCAAGTCAAAATCTTCGATTTTGGGCTGATCGCTTGACAGGATCATACCGAGTTTAAAGTCGGTCAGTTAACGTTTTCAACTCGGTCGCTTTTTATTAATTAGACGTACAGACGGATGCAGGCAGATCCCCAAGAGAATCCGGAATGTGGTCTATTGTGTCACCTTAGCTGGTTTATCTTGTGTAATGGTGAAGCCGAGTATCGTATTCTGACATTTGGTTATAAATTTAACTGTTAGTTGTCTAGAAGGGTGTTGGGACAAACCTTCCGTCAAGCGATTACTGAAGGCTCCTTCCTCGGGGGTAAAGTGGCCGGGACATAAAGCTAATAGCTCACTTTCTTCCAGTTCCAGGGTTAGGAACGCATGGAGCTGTACCTCCAAACCGCCCCCCCCCCGTTCGTAAGGTTTCCTGGCGTAGTATTTTACTTAATTAGCATGAGGTTAAACCTGTGTCTTCTTGATAGGGTATTTCTGTCGCAGTAATATTATGTTACATTATAATATGCTGTGTAGCGAGGGGAAGCTCCGAGGATCGTCAGGTAGAGTTAATTATGCGTTACATTACCGTGAGGTGCACGGAGAAATTACGTGTTTGTATATGGAATGGGTAGAAATCCTGGAGAATGCCGAGTCAGCCCGCGATAGCTGTAATCTTATTAGAGTCATGTTCCTTCCTTAACACGTGGAAGCCGAAGAGAGACAACGAGGTTTTAATTTTCTGATTTATGTACTCGTGTATTCAAGTCTAGAAAGATAAGCAATTTGATGGTCTCCACAGCAAAGAGGCAATATTACTTTCATTGCATTTTATAACACACCCCCTCCCTCAAAGAAAACACAAAAGTCGCTATTACAAACATCAGCTGATTAAATCTGTTTATGGAAACATTAGCTGTTTACTCCGATAATCGCACGGAACCCAAAATGATGAGCTATTGATTATAGTAGCAGGTAGCACATAGCAGTTGCCACTGACGTTAAAGAGTTAAAGAGGATGAAAAATCATCCGGAAAGTTTCTTACATCATTTCAGTTGCCGTCACATTTTCATTCTAGGAAATGTTTCTCTCTGTACTTTTGATATATCTTCAGTTTCACGGGCCCATTTCGAGATTCGCTCGCCGTCCCGCCTCCTACAAAACACCCAATAACTCAGCACTGCCCATTAAATTTTCAAGGTCTTGTTTTCGTCTTTATGGTCCGAAAAAATAAAAACCCATGGCCTGCCTCGTCTACAAGCTGAAATGACATCCTATATGTTTTACCCAGATTTCGTTTCTTGCAGTCTACCAGCTAAACAAAATAAGCTCTCTGCAATACATTATTTTCAGTAATATGAAAGAACAACAAGAACCGTAACACAAGCATTCCGTCGCCTGAGATGAAAACTGTTTCCTGTGGGTGCATATTCCCAAAATTCGCCCTACTCTTCACATCACATATTCATCGTTCCATGCAATGCGGTCTTGATATTTCCTTTGTTTGTCCTTCCATTGAAGTACCCGGCAAAAGCCACGATGAAAGCTGGAGTGAGGCCCTGTAATATCTAAAAGACGCACATATTGACAGGCAGAAAAATTAACTACACGGGATTTGAGGTTCTGAGAGTATACCATCGTTTTGTGGAATCGTATTGTCTCCATGTTCAGGGCTTAAATAGGAGTGTTAGGAAGTGGATGGTTTGAATAGGGTTGGGGGAAGGATCAGGCCATGGAGATTGGTCAGTTGGAGGCAATGGATGAGGAGGGGTGACTGAGCAGTGTCAGGGCGCAAAAGAAAAACCCTGGATCGCGAGACAGGAAGAGGAAACCATGTTCTTTAACGCAACGCAAAAGAAGTTAGGACCAAAAGAAAGTATTGTTTTTGGAGAGAATTTTCTGCGAACAAGGGGCTTCCATGACGTCGTTGTTCTGGGTTTTAACGTCGAGGATACTCGTGGGTAGATACCAACGTAACGGAGATAAAATACTGTCTTTGATGAGAGACCGTCGGATTTCAAGGCATACACAGGACAGCGCAACAGAAATATACATTGGACAGACATACATTCTTACTGCTGAATTGAAATCCGTGATCCCTGTATTTGAGCGGATCAAAATCGTGTATGATTCACAAGAAGATCGTTGAAAATTAATTTATCTTGAAATGTTCTTTGCTTCTTTCGCTAAACGCTGGATTATTTTCTTCGCTGACTCAAGATAAGGGCTCTACGTTCTTATTAGTACGAGCTTTTATTTGTAAAATTAAATCACATAATGCATTAATCTCGTAATTAGTTAGATTTATTTTAAGAGGTTCGGATATGTTTAAAATTTATTTTGACTGACATGTTTATAATTGGTTTATCCGGTCAGAGATGTGGAACTAAACTCCAGAATAAGCAAGTTGTTTTATGTCTGAATCCTAGGTAACTGGATGATTGCGCTGTTACAAATGTAATGTCATCAATAAGAAATTTCGCTTTGAGATGGATGGGGTACCATATTGAATCATATATCAGACACTGTGACCACAAAAATCCAAGTGTTTCTGCAGTATCAACCAGTGAAATAATTCTTTTAACTATGAAAGTGTTTCACGAAGGTCTGCATTTATATTCCTCTGAAAATTCATCCTTACGAATCTTATTACGTTGTAGGCATAAGGAAATGATTCTTAGTTTGCAACCAACTGTATTAGATCAGTAAGTCGTGAATGCGGACGGGCGAAATATGCTGAACGAGACGAGAGGGATAGGATAGAATATTTGAATTGGAAAATAAGTTTCTTTTTCTTATTCCCTTAAGAATATCCCGTTTCGGGAGGAGAGAGAAAAACTGTTGAGTCGATCAAAATTCGGGTTCGCAGATGAAGACATCAGGGGTCTTCGATACTTTGTTTTAGTGCACGATGCTATCTTTTATTCATTGCTCCAGTAGGCCGTTGGTTTCAGGGGGTGAGGGCGGGGTGAGAGTGAGAAGAGAAGTCTAAGTGATGCCCTGCCTGGAGGCTGGAGTCAGGAACCACTGCGTTCTGGATCAACGCATAAAAGCGCCTCAGGGAGATTTAGTAAGGTGAAATAGAGCCCCTTAGAATCATCCCGGTTGTGTCTGAGCTCTCATTCAAATTTGAGATGTTCTTCAAACTCTCCACCCCTACGCCCTTTTGTAACAAGGGGACCATTATAACTGAATACTGGTATGGAAACGTCCATCCTACAAAACTTCGTGGTAATTTGAAACACGTGCGTTACTGGCAAGGCCTCACTAAAAATACAGAACATTTAATGGAGAAGCAGCGTACCGTTTTTGAAAATGTTCTGTGATGCACGGAGGAGGCAATGAATGCTAACACACGATATGTGGACCAAACTTAACCTTTATAGCAGAATTCTATTAGGAAGGTCGATAATATTTTAGCTGTTGAAAAATGTATATAATTCATGTAACCAGGAAGTTCCTTAGCTTGTTAAAATGTGTCCTGCTCTCCACTGTGCCTCGTCCAGAGCCAGATGAATGTAGTACACAAGTTTTCGTCCTATTTGTTTAAAATCTTTATTAATATTATCCTCCCATGTACTCTTATGTGTCTGAGGTAGTCTGTCCTGAAATTTGTTGCATGTTTTTCTTATTTTCCCTGTGCGGAAGTGTGGGATATTCTTTAATTAAATACATATAATAATAATAATTTCTATGTTACGACACTTTGGGTCTCATGTTTCTGATACCTCTAGATGAATGGCTATAAACGTATTTGAATTATATTAGACTTTCATTTTAAATAATCATCTCTGAATAATGACATTAAAATGCTTACTGTATAACGTAATTAATCTTAATTTCCAATTAGTTAAACATGGAATGAATATCACAGACTTAAAATCTTTGGAAATTTCAGTGTAATAAAATCAGATTATAAATTTTAATGTTTTAAAATATTAATCTCTCAGTAATTGTAATGAATGTAATGAAATTAAAACATATGCTGGTTTATAATAGATTAAGAAACCAGCCAAGAAAGCAGAAACAAATAAAAATTAAGTTATTTTGGATAAAAAGAAAGTCACAGTAAGCAATTTGGAAAGAAAATTCACATATTCGGTGTACAGTACTGAAATAGAGCTTATCAATATACACCTTTATTCTGCAAACTATATCTGCCTAGAGTCTGAAAGGAAACTTATTTATCACTGTTATAAACGAACTGTTTCTGTAACAAGTCTCGCCTCAACATGGACCCAGTTAATATTATATTTATAGGGGGAAAATTGCAGGAAAATCCGACTATAGTAGAGGGCAGCTCATTTGCCCTGTCAAGACCATTCGCGTTCTTCCCCTCCGTTCTTGTACTAGCTTCTCCATTTCAGTGTCTACAGCATCCGGAGTTATAAGTGAACGAATTAACGGGTCCGCGTGAGCTTGGGCTTGCTACGTCACGTGCTGGGGGGGGGGGGGGGGGGGGGGGAAAGCAGCGATCTTTAATTCGCAGCGATTCGATTTCTCTCGAACCAAAACAGTATTGTGCAAAATGCAAATTCATAGAAGCCTATTGTCTTCCAAGAATCTTTATAGCTGGCTTCACTTACCGTTCGTGAACTCTTCTATTGCTGTCGGGATACCGTTCGACTCCAAGTTCCGAACTCTCCTACCTGCAAATAATAAAAAAAAATGTAAATACTTATTTCTTATTACAAAGTCTGACATTGGCTTAACACGTGCCCGTTTTCCTCGACTTCAACTATAACTTCATTATAACTACGTGAGAACACATATTATAGTGCTGCGAAATCGTTTAAAAGAAGAAATTTTAACTAACTCCCTGGTAACAGTACCCGCAGGTTCAACACCGATAGCACCAAAGCCTGCCACCGGCCAGGATCCTGAGCCAACTCCATTCATTTGCCATCCCCACAGTCCACCTTCTTAAGATCTATCTTGACGTTATCCTCCAATCTCCTTCTTGGTATGCTCAGTGGTCGTTTTACAGATGGATTCCCTACCCAAATTCTGTATGCACCCCTTGCCTCTCCCATTTGTGCTACATGCCTAGCCAAACGGAGCCTCCTAGATTTCACTATCCTCACTATGCTAGGTGACCCGTACAATTTACGTTAATAATAACAATAATAATAATAAGCAATACCAACTGACAGGAATGTGATTAAGAAGAAAGCGGAGAATATTTTGAAATACAAATACCTTTTCATTGAAATACAGCGAATGTGGAAAGTAAAAGCAAAAGTATTTCCAATAATTATATGAGAAACTGGAACTGTCTCCAAGTCACTCAGAAAATATTTGGCCTACATTCCGGCCGAACACAACTTCAGGGAACTTCAGAAAACTGCCATTTTGGGATCTTCATACATCATTCGAAAGACGCTGTCGTAAAATATGTAGTCATCTCTAATAATAAAACTATATAGTACAGGTAGCATGTATTAAAAACAAAATGTATTTCGGAAATAGCTGCTGCACTGTGTACCTTAGGGACAAGGTCTGTGTCGGGTACATGGAAGTAAATACCCTATAAAGTGGTGAATAGATGGGATAATAATAATAATAATACTGAACTCAAATTGCTTGTACAAGTTAATAGTACTCTGAATGGGTGATGGGAGAGCGTACAAGTGGAACGTCAATGGATGAAATTGTCTCGCGTGGCAGGAGTTAAAATAATTCTTAATGTTCATAGTTGCATTAGAAGTGGTCTTCTTCTATGGCTCTCCGGTCCGTATTCGCTCCATGGCCTCCTCTCCTCTTCCATTCGGTCCTCTGTTAGGTCCGTCTGTCCGAGGCTATGATTGAGGTTTCGGAACATCTTCATTTTTACGGTGCAAGGTTGTTATCCTTGCGACCAACCCCCAACCTGGAAGACCATGGTACCTATCTTAGTCTGACCTTTTCCCCTCGACCAATGTGGCTAGGGAGGTCCTACCAGTAGCTATGCTACCGCCAGCATAGCTCTTGGGGTCGCTGAGGTACTCAAGCACCACCACCACGACAAGGTGCAGGTACCATTACGTGGGCATTAGAAGTGTTATATGATATATTCTTCAATCACAAGTATCTGTATCCATGGACAGGAGTCTGCCTCGAGAAGCTGATAATTACTCGGCTGATCAAGACATTTTCTGTATTTTATGGAAGACAAAGCTTCATATTCCTGATGATGAAGGAAGTAAGGGCCCCTGAAACGTCCTCAGTTATTTGTTAGACCACGGTACCATTCGAAAAAGTGACTAACGAATAACAGTTTCTTCGAAAGTGTAAAATAATGCAAAAGCACAAAGAGAACTTATGATCAATGCAACAGCGCTTTGCATTTCTAATCAATAATATTTTCGTGGTATTCAGTCATACAATAGTAAGAGAAACAATGTAAATATTGTGTGTTTCAACGGCATTAAAATTGCGGCTTGAAAATTATGGAGGTTTGAGGTAAGATTTATTAAATACAAATTAATGAAGAAAGATGGCTAATTTGTGGGATGTCGTGTCATGTTCAGAATTTGCATTGTAAGTACCAGATATTATCAGACTTTGCTCAAGTGAGCGAATCTGTAGACCTAATTTACTTCAGACTGGAGACGAATTCAAAGCGCACGGCGTAGTTATAAAACAGGCCTAACACAAATAGAAGTTGATCCCAGCTCCCTGATTGTCTGTGATACTGAATAAGCAGTGCAGTACAAGCAAACAGCCCATGGGTGTTGCCAGAGGGTTGGTTAGTTTGGCTGTAGTTCAAACGATGTGCTGTGTCGATAAACCGACCAGAGAAAGAACCAATGTTTCCTCATGAACCTACATCTTGTCATCGGATAGGGATTCAAGGATCTGGCACGTCTAGTGAACCTAAGACTCAGCCCCAACAAGTGACAACGTGTTCGGAATCGATATTCATGAGAAGGGACGAAACGAGCTGCTCTGTAGAGGTACGAGAGAAAAACGTACAGATTCATGCTGTTTTTGCATTGGAATGAGACGCTGCCAGTGGCCTGGTAGGGTCTACCTCAAGATCTTAGTCGGTTCGCCGGTAACAGAGAATTTGGAACGTGATTCTTAGCGGGGAATTCGAAGAACATAATTTTCATTGACTATAAATTTTATGATTGGTTTTGTACTTAATTCTTATTATATCTGAAATCATAGTAGAGGCGACTATAGCCTACCATCTTCATGGCTGTAATTTATGCTGACGTCATTGTACTTCCATATTGTTTGTATATATTTTTGGTTTATTTAAGGACGTTTTAACAAGCGTTTGCTGACGCACGTCGACAAGCGTTTTGTCAAAGTCTTGCAAACTTCAATTATTTTATAAATCTGAACAAAAGTGCTTTTGAAAAATTCATTTATTACGTATGACACGAGGTCTTCGTAAGTTCTTATTTAAAGTTTACATACGCGTTGTAATTAAACAGGAACTGAGAAAGGAATGGAGCACTTGGTTCAGTGTTCTCATTCGCCACCCGGTCGTCTGTCTTCGACATTCCACAAGCCAGTAGGATTCACAGTTGATAGACTGCTACAGAATTTGCCTGCAGTGACGGGAAACGCATTAGGAACATCTTACAGGCTAATTTAACTAGAAGGTGAAATTGCCACTGGAGACGACACTGCTTTCGACGTGCCTCTATGAACCATACAACTTCATCGCCGACTGCCAATGCACTGGGATCGTACTGGATAATCAGAGATCGAGGACAGATACGGGCTTCTGAAGTTTATCCTTCATAATATGTACTTATACATTATGGGAAATGGTTTCAGGGGTGGAAGTGTGGTCTCCTGAAAGCGGTTCATATTTATTGGCATAACAACTAACTAAACAGAAAATCGCCGAGAAAACTTCACTGAAGACGTAAGAGAGAAGCACAGGAGACGAAATTTCCTTTCGAACCTCGATTCTATATCAATTCATCATATCAAATATTACAAATGTTTAAGCATCTAAGTTCTTTGGCATATATTGTCGAAACATTTATGTGAGTTGTAAGGGAAAATGTACATTTTCGGATTCTATGAATAGAGTTTTACTATTTTTTTCGAGTACAATAATGTGGCTTTAGGCGTCTGTATTTGTCTTGAGTCTGTGGCTTCTTGAATTGCCGTATTTATGTCTATAACTTTTATTTAATTTTATGTAAGTATTTTGAGCCCTGGACGAAACCATATAATGAACTGAACACCGAAGTATGCAGTGTTCGTCCATAGAGGGATTCTCCAGTCTGTAAATTATAACATTAAATTTCAAAAGAAGTTTTATTCTTGTAATTTCATTTCATTCTACTGATGTGCGAAATATTAATTAGGAGTGTGACCGCGAAAAATAAGTATATGAACCCCTGAGAGTCAGGGTTTGGTAGTAATTTCAGCACTGCTTCAATACCAGTTACAGCAATGACAGTGATTTTTATGGGAAACTGTAGTTCTATATTTCGTAGAAAAACTTACAGATTACAGAAAGGAGCTCAAATAACACGTTTCGTATGTTTATAAAACTCTTCTTTGCATTTGATGGCATGCTGTAATTTTGTATTTAATTTGACTGCATTCCGTTTTAATAAATTGTTCTTTACGCAAAGTAAATTTGTTATTAAACTTCATAAAAGATGTCTGAAAGGGTGTTCAGCTAGAAATTATGTAGGCCTATCCAATTTGGAATTCCTTTCAACAAGACTTTAATAAAGACGTTCAGAATAACATTCACTTTAAGTCGCTTCATATCGATTATATTACATTCCATACTATCAGACGGAAATACAGGGTAAAGTAACAACGCACTCTTACGGCCTGTACGAACCTGTGCCGCCATTACGTAAAACGTTAACATTTAAATAATTTAAAAATATACAATACCGTAATTGTTACAGCCTAATGGCATAAATGTGTCTCGAATGCGATAATTTATATGTTGTACAAATGTCCACACATTTCCCGGGCTTCGTACGTCTTCTAATGATAGTCACAAACTTTGCTGCAAATCAAGTCAGAACACGGCAAACGTGAGTGGTTAAATAGTTAATACGCATAATGGACTAGCGCTGTAGGATATATGGCCAGCGTTTGGGAATGTTGGTTCATCATATGCAACTGAGGGAAGTCCTGGCCTACTCCGAGCTCAGAATTCTGTCTGTATGAACGAGGAATGTAAACCTGTTTTATAAAATAATACGTTTACACAGTACACACTTAAGTAATTTTGTTTGTCAATAAAATGAAATTTAAGAAGTTTAACAATATACCTGTAATAAAATTTTAATACAGTCTCTGTATGTGCTCGGTTAGGCGTAGATTATGGCTGTATTAATTTTCTAGTAAACATTACTCATTCAGTGAATTTGAATTCATGTATGTATCTGTGTGTATATAATCATTAGGTTATCTCCAGACGCTGTGTTAAAATGCAGAGAGTATGGAGCTGGGGTTGTGAAATTTAAACACCCTGGAGCCACGTACACTGTTCCTCACAAACTCGCGAGCAGTCGGGTAATATTAATGTATTGGATGCTCCTTGTAAATTATTAAAAATGTTTCTGACTGATATCACATACAGGTTCAGAAATTACTGAATATCTTGTTTGTCATATTTTTATTTGTTGTTATTACCAATTATTCACTGAAATTAAGGGTTGATATCAGAAGTACTCACGGCGGTGAAAATGGAGATTTTGGTCTTCTGGGGTGTAATGCCGCGTGGACTTTCAAGTAGATACCAATGTTTCAGAGGAACAGACTCCCTCAATTTTCGGTGTGAAGCGAGGTTGGAAATAGTATGTTCCAACGAAACGATGGTAGCTACCTAACTAAACCGTACATCACTCACAGCCCATGAAAACACAATCCATATTTTGATCTCAGTGAGGGATTAAAATATAATTAATTAAATACGACTTTGTTCCAGAGATTATATTAGGCTGTTTGTAGCAAGGTTCTTAAAAAATGTGTCACATAAATGTACCTTAAATCTTGACCCAGGAAAATGGGAAAGAAAAACAAAAATTAAAATTCTAATATTTATTCATCTGTTTCGTAGAAATAAAGGAATCGGACGTACCATCCCCGAAATCATAATGACATTTTTAACAGCACTAAAATCTTTTCCTTCACTCAGTTTAAATTGTAGGCTTGTAAATAAATCTGACTTCTTGATTATATATTCTAGATGCTTATAAATATATTCACACAAGGGGTAAGGCTAAGTATAGGATAAAATATTAAAATATATTGCTTAATTTTTCTTTTCTACGGTTTGTTTTTGGGGATTTTCAACAGATAATATGCTATTTGTATACCTGCACATGTCGAAAATTGGTAACCAGAAATTTCAATCACAGACTTAATCTGTTACATTTGTGTTGCCTATAAATAACTAAGCTGTGAATTATTGCTGAGATTCTCCATGATACTCATCAGAGATTCTGATGAGTGAAATAATAGTTATGTTTATTTTGATATTTTACAAACAGAATCACTGCTTGCTCCCTAGCATACATCTGTATTTTGTTATCGAGTATGGTCTAATCCCTATCAGTGGAATTAACATGGTCCCGTTGAAATTCATGTCTGATATAGCACATTGCATCAAACAGCTTATGAATACAATGGCCAACAATAAAGAGGTTTATCGGTATATTTTTACGTAACAAATCTCTAAATTGAAACATGCCATATTGATGAATTTTGCCACACGTTTGAATTAATCCCAGATAATCAGCAGGGGAATGGAATCTACAACTCTTTGAAACGTTGTGGGTGGACTTGGAAGAGAATTTTGATGGGAAAGCTGAAACATGATGATGATCGTGTCTAGACTTGTACATACGTAATCCGCGTCTAATCGTCGAAACAGATTTGTTACAATTGCAGATGCAAGTATGACCATCACACAAAGTACCTCTTGTGTAATAAATCAAACATTCAGTAGCCTGATAAATAGAACATCAAAGACAACCTACACTGATAATTAGTAGAAATACATCTACTATGAAATGCTATTCTGAATTAAAAACCGATTAAAATTAAAGTAATACCTTGTGTAAAATACAAGTATTTAAGAACTGTACGTTTCAGTTTGAAAAACTGTTATCTTTTATTTCACATAATCTCTAATAATTAATTAGAACCAATTATTTGTTGTATTTATACCGCAATAAATCACGATATTATGACATTGCTTCCATAATTAATATCTTGCGCTTTTGCACTGAATTTACAACAAAATATCAAACAGTTTCAATGCAATTCACAATTTACTATTTACCAAAGGTTCATTTTAATAGTATCATTATATTTCAGGTAATCCTTACGAGATTTTCATACAAATGCTTTGCAAACATATTTGTTTCATTACTGGTAAAATTACTTCTTTATTTCTGTTTCACGCTACGTCTGTTGATGTCAAAGAGGTTAAAATTAACCGATCATTACTGATCTCATAGAAATGTATTGATTTTACTACAGAATCAGAGGGAAATTTCTTATATTTTATGAGTAGATCTTTGGCAGAATTTCTTTTCTTCGGAGCTGTTAAAAGATACATAATAAAGAATTAGGCTATAAAAGCAACGAAGTATTAGAGAAAGGTGGGAGTAAATGATATTAATACAATGATATGAGGAAGTAGGAAAACTATCCGGAAATTTGGAGAGAATACCAAATACTAAACCTTCTCTACGAATGTAAGCTGATGAGAAGATGATGTTTGCGACGCAGGCAAATACATAGAATAAACATTTTAAATCATTGAACAACAAGCCAGGGATTTATCCCGGGATATTGGTTATCAGGAACAGATATATATATATATATATATATGCGTGCCATTAGATTTTATATTTTGTACACTTAGTTTACAATGATCTACAATATAATGGTGCCAACTGATTAGAATAATTCGTGCATGTTATTGCAAAGAAACATCGTCTGTTTCACGTTAATGACTGTTTGTTAACTAACATTTTCAGTTTATTTTCTTCCCCTGTTGACAGTTCTAAGAATCGACTTTATACTCGTTGCTATGTTAGAAATGGAAATGGTGTTACAATCGTTTCAATATGCTTCATTAATCTCATATACACTTTCTGTATATTACAGTATTTTATTCGTTCAGCGATGCTTTTCCATTAACGAGTTCATAACTAATTCCATTGCTTTCATTCGGAGCTGGACGCTCGTACTCCAGGTTGGGCGTCCGATGAGAACAATGCAGTAGACGTATCTGTACAAATAGATCGAGCTGTTCACAGTGGGATGATTACATTATGGAATTATAACAGAAACAGGAAGAAAATGGTGAACAGATTGCGAGTTAGTTAAGTCCTCCTCGTAGTGACTGCGGATAAATTTTATCTTTTCATAAAAGAAGAACCCCAGAGATATAATACGCAGCTAGTTTTCAGTTTTTCACCCCGGAGACTCGAGTTCATTTCCCGGTGTCTTAAAGTCAGATCTGTGGTGGACATAGTGATATCGGAGCGTTGGTTTATTAAGATATATTATTTTCCCCCCGGTAATTGTTATTTCATGGTTGATCCATTTTCATCTATTCCCGCGCAGGGGTGTTCGAATCAATGACCAAGCAGCACATTATAATTTCCGCTGTCCTAAGTCAAGAGTTTAATCGTTAACTCAGCGTTTGGCTGTTGACAGAGTAAAGTTACTTTAGTTGAGAAACAAATACTTAAGACGTCTCTTTTCTGGGATGCTGCACAGTGTAGTCTGGTAGATACTGACCAGCGTTTCAGAGGATCTTATTGCCTGAATAATTAGATTGTTGAGGCCTTACGCTCTTCTGAAACATCGTTCAGTATCTGCCAGACTAAATGATCAACGTCTAAGAGTGCAGACATCTTCATATTCCTCACAGTGAAAACTTCAAATCTCACCAAGTATTTGTTTGTGATTCAAATGTTGTGTGTGTTGTTTTTTTCTTGTTGGCACAGTCACTAAAATGACATGGGTAAGAGAGTGGGGTTCGACTCACAATATTTCATTTTAACCACTACGTCATCACCTGTGGCTTCCATCCAACCACCTGTCCTGTGGGTAGTTATTTTTCTGGCGATGAGATTTCTATGTACTAAGCTAATGATAATATTCTGTCATTTTCTGAGATCGAGAATGTGTATGAGTCTCGAAAATGTAAAATCAATATTTTGTCGCTCACACGTCTGTAATATGTTTCTAAGGGCAGATTTAATGCTGAAGTTTTCAGTTGTGGCAATGTGAGGATGAAAAGAGTGTGGCACTCGCCTGTATAGCCGTGCACCAGCGTGTGGCGAGTAGATCTTATTACGTATTGCGAACCCCTCTAGTTTCGAGTCAGCAGCCAGCCAGCCAACCATAAAACATAACCCGCTTGCTAGCTCTCAGGCTAGTGGCAACAAGAAAGATGCAAAGAAGAGGGCTCCCACAGCGTGATGAGAATGAGAAAGAGGAAACAAAAGGAGTTCGTAGGAAGATGAAGTACGAAGCGGCGTGAGAAACAAGAATCTGGGAGATTTTGTGGATTCTCTCGGGCATAAAATGTTTGGGACTCAGCACACAAAAAAGTCAGTGGTCAGAAGAGGTATAAAACAAGAGAGGAATATAAAGCCCTTTTCACTGATACTGTGTGATACCTTTTTTCGTAACAAACAACTATCTCGACTGAAAGTGAAGATTTTTATGCTTATCTCAGAGCTTTTGTTTGTACTGGATTGTGAAGATTGCTAGTACATCGCAAGAAGATGTGTACATATTCTAATGGACCATAGAAGCAGAGAATATAAATGAACAGTTTTCCCAGCAAGTTATGTAATTCATCCTTCTTTGCACGCTGGTAAAAGGAAAATATAACAGAATATTTTTATTGCTGTCTTCTATATTGTAGCGCCGTTTAGTCTGGTATAAGTTTACCGACGTTTCAGAGGTGCTTTCTGCCTCCATCATCAGGGCGATCATTGTGTTGATGATAGAGGCAGCATGTAGCATTCAGTGTCTACTGACAGCCGCATGAAAGAAGGTGAGTGTTCAGGAGCGATTACATAGGTCCGGAAAATCATTAACGATTAATTTTAGTAATTCTAAATTAAAACTAAATACATATTTTTCGTTTCTCTGCTTTCCCAAAAGCTTGTACAAATGCTATTTTATTAGAACTAGTTTTTACTTTAGACTATTTAACTGAAATATAAAACAATTGTTTAACGTGGATTAATAAATTATTGGAATTGGGACATTTAGGGTCGTATAATCATATAATTGAATAACTGAGTCGGGCTTCATAAAGCATAGAAGAGAGCTGCGAGTCTGACACGTCTGCAGTAGAATTTTAAGAAACCATGAAGTTTACTCTATTGGTATACAGAGGTAGAAGAATTTTCTGAAAGTTACCCACACTGTTCTGCCTATTCAGTTAATGTAGAAGGCTAACTAAATAACTGAACTAAAAATAAAGGTTATTTCTTTTCAACGGTTCCAACTAGCGAGGTTTTTTCCACCTTTTCATGTGAGGACGGAACATTCAGCTTCTGAAACGCTGCGTTCTTTTCAGAATGCCAAACGACGGACTATCCCAGAAACACAGTAACACTAAAACCCCAAACCCTCCACTAGCTGCACAGAGAAGTTCTCTGGAAGCCAGGTCGGTGTACAGTTGTCGAGAGGGGTTTATGGCAAGCTCATGTCCCTGATAGCGTGGAAATTGGAAGGGGAGAAATGCTGCCAAGCGTACATTGTCACCACCGATGTCGCACGGTAGCCTACCACAGTACAGACTGCAGTCAAATTCAGTATCCTCAAAACATCTGCATTAAACGCCGCCATCTTAGTAATTGTATATCGAAATACGAGGTCTTCTGTTGGTCTTTATTGAACTGTAAACCGCATCATATTTTTGGGTTGCAATGAAAGTGAACAAATTTCAGCATCGCATGAGTCTGCTAATAGTACATTAAAATCCTTGTTGTCTGAGGTTTATTTAATTATGGTACATAGTAAAATTAAGTTAAAATAAAACCAAGGTGTATGTTCACAGTGGTTCTGTTGTGTTCACTGTACGAAGTAACCTGAGTTTGCGAATAGAGACATCCTCTTAATATGAAGGTTAGCCAATAATTTAATGTAACTGTGGACTGCCGACAGAGAAACGACCTCCTGTTCGGAAGTTGTGCGGGTGGCTAACAACCTTCTTTTCGTGAAATTAAAACATGTTTCAAAATATTGCATTTTCCAAACTATACGTTATGATTATTGGACAATTTTTATCTTCAAGATAGTTTTCAGCGTTGGCTTGTGAACACCGTAATAATCTTCTGAATTCAATAAAAGGAGGGAAGATTTTGTTTAACATTTAAGCAACTATTAGCTTCGCAAGAAAGGCCGCACTCCAATGAACTACAAATATACAGCCTACTATTCGACACGATAAATATTCGATTCGTTCCTTTGTATCAGGACCAAGGGTTGCCAATCATCCACTCGTCTGTGATGAGGAAAAAGTCAAAAGGAAGAGCGAAACAAAATATTAATTTTTTGTTAATATCATTTCCTGTACTCTTTTTCTGTTTCTCAACCGATATCGGGCAGAACATTTGTAATTGATGAACTGATGTGTTTATTCGCCATTATGATTAATTAGTCGCTTTGTTTTTCTGCGACTGTTTTGAGACTTTAAGAGCTTCTGATGATATACGTAGTCTCCCCTCTCAACTACAGAGACCAGTTGTGATCAATCATTTCATTGGATGTAAATACCTGGCGAGTCGAACTTTTGCCTCAAAACTGAACCAAAATTCGTTCAAAACTGATTATGGTTATTAATTTCTGCAGAAGTTAACATTCTCCGTTAATGCTCCAGGCACTACGTTGTCCACGCTGCTTGCACCTCGAGATACCCTGCTGATCTTATTGAGTGTCAGGGAGAGTCGGCGAACTCTGGTACGAACAGTCTGAATTTTGCATTAAGGGATTAGACTCACATCTCCAGCCAATGAGAAATGCGAGGAACGGGAATGAGACAGTTGCAGCCATTAAACGATTACAGGACAGCCAGACGTCTGGTTAAATATGAGAAATTTTCGTGGCAGAATAACGGTCACGTGATTTGTTCGGAGAACGTTCCAATTTACCCTTATAAGCCTTATCTTGCTTTTATTGATTCTTTATACTGCCTAAAAATTTGTGTAACTGTAAACGTTTGGGTTAGTTTAATGTTCACGTAAACCTGTCAGTTTGAAAATATGATGTACCTATACACATACTACACTGTACATTTTCCCGTGTTAATTGTAATTTGTGTTTTCTGGTACATTATGTGTTTAGGAGAATATGTAACGTAGACATCTTTGATAATGTATATTTAATAAGAAGCAGTTTTTATTATTACATTGAAGATACAACGCTGTACTAAGTAGTAAGTACACGAATGGTTTAAGTCCACCTATTACTTTTAATTTCTCTTAGTGAGACATGCGAGAAATTTTATTCCCTATAAATATTCAGCGCTTAACACACACTTGTGTTCTTTTCGAAGTAGAACTAGCTAGTTTATTTTAATAAGTAAACACGATGTCAAAAATATGTGTGCCTTTCAAAGAACACGTTTATATTTAGAGTCTGTACTCCATATGATGTACCACTAAATCCAGTAATTATAACAGATATGACCTCTTCAATAAACCTGCGTGTCTCATACAAAGCGTAGTCTATCTGGATCGACAGGTTATTTCGCTCTGGTTTCCGTGATGTTACGACTGTCCTCACATAAAAGACAGAGACTTTTATCTGCTCATCTAGTGCACAGAGAGGACATCTGAGTCGAATTATCCTGACCGACACTGAATAATTCACGTGGGGTTGAAACTGCGAGGTTGGGTGTTCCAGAAAAATAGTTGGTCGTATTATCAGATGGTCAAGCTAGTGAGGAGTAACCTCTGTTCTGTGAATTGAATATACTGAAATATACGCTTCACTGGTTGGCGTTTTTTGATAACATTAACTGAGATATCAGATAAATAGCATTGAAGTAGCGTATTCTGCTCATGATAAACATTATTTTCAACTAAATGTTTTTACGACATCCTGAACACATGCACGAAATGTTTTCTAAAAATCATGAATAGGAAAAAGATTGACTTTGGCTTACACAATTATAATCAGGTTTTACCTTTGTGAAAATATTTCCATTGAAGTAATTTTTTCTGCAGTAAAAACATGTTGGTTCACAGAAGTTCATTGTTAAAGTAGCCTACATTTATTCTACATTTTTATCGCAAACTGCGTATGAAAATACAAAAGAAGCCATCTGCGAACTGAGATGATAGTATCAGCTGGCATTAGTTAAGTCTCCATTAACACGTCCTATAGGCCAGAACTGAAATTGCCACGTGTTAAGGTGTTTCAAACAAAATCAGATAAGCAGTAAAATGTACAGATGCAGGATCTCGTGGACTACACATGTAATTTATTTTCACTTTGTTGTGAGTTATATTAGGAAATTTATCTTAATGAACAATTTTGAAATCTCTTTCACACACACACGCACATACACACATACACAGAGAACTCTCCCCACGTTGATGATAAATTCCAGTTACACAGTGAAGTAAATTACTAATTGTTCGAAAGAGTTTACTTCGTCACATGAAACCAATCCTCAAGCTGTATCTCCTCAAGATTACATCTAATTGGAAGTAATATTATGCATGTTTACATCTTCTGTTATCATTAGATTAATGTTTTGAAAAAATTGTGATGATGTTAATGTGTTTTCCTTAATATTAAATGTTCTAAAACGAAGCTGTGGCATTCAGAATATTTCTGTATAATAATTGTAAGCCCCCATAACCCAGGTCCCATGTCATGGGTCATTGAAGGCCGCGGTTGAGGAGATGCTGTTTGGTTCAACTTGTCAAGTAATCTTACTCCCAAATTGTCTGCTACGCGCATAAGTCCCCGCGCAGATTGGTGAAGGGTTGCGTTTCGTCAGGGGAACTCAACAATGATTAAATTACTACCCTTCCACTTCTCCATCATTTTGACTGGGTTCATTTTTCAGACCTGTCTCCAAGTAAAAATGCCAAGATAAACTCTGTGTATATGCAGGAAATGTATCAAGTCTGCCAAGATATATCTTTCCAGCAATCATCATGACTTTGCTTGGTCAGCTGATTCAGAGAGGTTCAGAGGTGAATGGAGAACGTTGTTGCTTGCGTGTGTTCTTCAAATAAGGAACTCTTGTTTGAACTTTCTTCAGTCAGCTTCATCAATAAGAAGAGAAAAATCATAAAAGAAAGAGAACAAAATGGTTTAACTCTCCGATGCCAGAAGCATGTCTAAATAATTTTAAAGATTCAGATTTTACGTAAAATAAATCTCAACTCATGTCCATTACACTGTAATCAATTTATTAACGTGTTTAAGGAAATCATAGCTTTCTCACGGCAGCGGGTATGAAAATTGGTGCTTTCTGGGTTCTTCGGAAGTTACTCGACGTTTCAAAGGTGACTGAGACCTCCACCACCGCCTTGATGATTGGAGGCAGCAAGAACCTCTAATTTTTTTGTAAACTGCTACTAGACTACGTGGCGCAATAGACCGAAACATTGCATCTTCTTTCGGTGTTTGTTTTTAAATTCATGCAAAACCAATGAAAACACGCTGCGAGACAAATGCAGAGTCAGTGAATGTTAAAGTAAGTACAACTGTACTTCAAGGGATTACACAAATTGTAAATTTATAACATAAAGTCAGTGTATGGATTTGTAGTGGAGTCGTACTCCTGACTCTGATTTTCAGTTTGTTCCGATAAATAAATTATAGCAGAACATAACAGTAAATGAGTGTGAGATAATAAAGCATTGTATTGTTTTACAAACATATGTACATGTGTTGTGTTTTATAGCACGGAATGGTAGTGTGCGCGTTAGAACCATTTTATCGTATTGAAAAATAAATACAACGATTCATGATCTTAATTGTAATTTCAGAATCATGATGTTCGGATAATCAGTGTAATTATGACTGTTTTATAATATTAATCACTTGATGAGTGGCCCATAGCATGTGTTTCTTGTTAGCAGAAATCTAAAGGGAACCCTATAGGTTACCATGAGCTGGTTTAGTCTAGTCGATTTATTCTTTGTTCCCATCATCTGCATTCTTGTCTCTGGTACGTTGTCAACTTCAACATAAATTTACATTCAACAGTCTTAGAAGATTTCTGTGTTTTCCACGCGTTTAATCTCTCATAATTAATTAGGCAAATAATATATTGATGATGATTACAAATTAGAAAGTGTCTTTACATAGTTGTTTACCAAACTTCTACTCGTTATTTTATGCTTCCAAATAACCTAAAGCCTCTTTCACAACAATATAAAACAACGATAAAATTATATCAAATAAACATTCTAATTTTCGCTCTTAGAACAAGGATATGCTATATTTCATGAGGTAAGTTTTCTTGTTTTGTCGTCAACATTAATTTAGTTTAAGTCTCTATCAACAGTAACAAATTTCTCTGTGATTTATGCAATATTTAATTATAATATGTCCGATGAACAGCTAAAATTAGTCTCTTATGCAAAAGCAATTAAACGTAACAGGTTTCTTGTGCAAGATTTATAGGGCTAATTTTTAGTAACTTTCTTTTATATTTAGTTTATACCCTCTGCATTCGATACACCCCATTTAATTTACAACAGCCCCTGTGAATTTTGTTTGGTTAAAAAGAGTATGGCACTCCAAATATATGAGCTACGCCATATTTGGTGTTAGCGTCAATGCACTGCATGGTTTTAGAGTATTTCTGTCAGAGGAGAGACGTTATCTCAAATGACAAGCTAATTATAATCAAATAATCGTTGTTTGTGCAACATATTTTATAGTATGGGATTTTGCGAAAAATAACCTTTACTTGTGGGACACCAGCGTCATGAAGATAGCTATTTTCTGGTATGTTACACAGTGTAGTATGGTAGAAACTGATTCACGTCTCATAAGTGCTTCTGCCTTCATAATCAGGACGATAATAATAGAGATAAGACGGTTATCTGGTACTTTGGTGAATTTCTACCAGACTACTCAGCGCAAAATCCCAAAGACGGTTATCTTATTTGATGCCGCCATAAGATAAATATTTAGGTGATATAGTTACCAGCATTAGAAGGAATATACAAGGATCTGGAATTAGGAGCTGCTAAAGTAGGGCTACAAGGAAGACTAAATGGATGATACAAAGTAGAGATAGACAAAGAATAACGATCCAGCCTAACATGACATTGGAGATATTCCAAGAAGTACAAGAATTTAAATATCTTGGAATAATCCTGACAAGTAATAATGATGAGTTGACTGAAGTACAAAGTAGAATAACAGCAGCAAATAAAATATATTTTGCGTTAAAAAGGATTATGAAATCTAATTGTGTACATAAAAACAGTAAAATAAGGATATATAAGACCATCATCAGGAGTAACCTCTGCTATCCAAGTGAGCTCTGGACACTGACAAAGAAAACAGAAATGATGCTGGGCGCACTTGAGAGGAAGATTTTGAGAAGAATCTTTGGACCAGTTCAGGAAAACTCGAAGTGGAGGATACGCTACAATCATGAGCTATATAGACTATATAAAAGTGATGATATAGTAACTCACATTAAACTGAGAAGGTTGGAATGGGCTGGACATGTCTACAGGATGGAAGAGTATAGGTTACCCCAAAAAATATTGGAAGGAACAATATATGGGAGAAGGCCAGTGGGAAGACCTAAAGGTAGATGGCTGGATGCAGTGACGACTGACTCCAGAAATCTCCTTGGAACAGTAGCTTGGAGAAGGATAGCGTTGGATAGAGAGGATTGGAGGAAGAAGATAGAGGAGGCTAGGGCTCGATTTTGGGTTGTTACGCCATAGTAGTAGTAGTAGTAGTTACTTATGACATGTCGTCAACAGAATAATCCATGCAGAAAGAAATATAATTCAGCCATAACAACCATATTACCATGTACGAAGTGTTGCATAGTTAATTTCTACACGGGATTGTTTTAAAATGAAACAATAGCCGTTTAGTCTTCAGCAACTTTTTCATGTTGTTATCATTTCCCAATTACGATAAAATCTGTATATACATTACAATAAATGTATACATTTCTTACGAAAGGAAGCTCGTTCCAGTCTGATCTGCGTTCGTCTGCACAGAGGCACACACAGGAATTTTCATGAAATCCGTTTGAGGTGTAACGCGAAATTTCCTGCCCTTCCCATTAAGACATTAAGATCCCCACTTAGAAAGGGATTGTCGGCCACTCATCAATCAAGCCCACCTTCTCTTCACTGGAAGCTCCCATTGCGGTGACGTCAATGTGATTACCGGAAACTGAACCCCTGGTGATCGCCAGGGGAATATTAATGAAAGAAGACGTCGCGAATTATAAGATCGCTCTCCGACGCTCCCACCCGTCTCTCCTCCTCTGCCCAATCTCTTCTGATTTGTGACGGTGATGTGGGTGAAACTTTTCATGCTTGGGGAGGAAGGTCTGTCTCCCACACCCAGAATGAAGATCTTATTACAGGCAATGAAAACAAAAAGTTCTTCCTTATACGTTAAGTCTTAAGTCGGAGCCGTGGTCTGTCTGTCTGTCTGTCTGTCTGCCTGTCGAAGTTGCTAGGAATAGTCTGGCTCCAGGATGGATGAGGTTATACAGTACGTGGCTGTGTGGGATCTGCACGAACTAATTCTTTCATTGGATTTACGTCCACTTAACACGCCATTTGACCACAGCAGTACCGACCACTTGTGACCCTGAACTTGTGTTTAAACATATGAAAACTTGCAGCCAAAATATTTTACAGCGGTGTCGATTGCAACTTTACTTTGCACAATGCTTAATCTCTCTTAGTTCATTACCTTTTACCCTTTTCGTATCACACATTTAAAAACGACATTAATTTTCTGCATTAGTTTCTACGAAAGCTACACAGTAATTGGGCATATAAAACATTTCACGTTCATAGTTTTAAATATCCTATAGACGCTGACTACTGCTTTTGATACGCCATATTCACTCTTAATTTTGAATAGTCGGAAAACCTTAAAGAGGAGACCAATTGGCAGGGCTACACATTGATGGAAAGATAATATTAAAATAAATTTTAATCAAATATGGTAAATAAAGCCCCCGTCATTCACCGAACATGAATTTTTAATATCGTGTTATACTGCAGTCTTAGCCATATTAATGAAGTCCACAACGGCTAGTAATTTCGTCTTTAAGTTCAAATCATGTTTCATGAGGTATCATCCAGGAATTGTCATTCCATTTCTTTCTAAAATGACCTTTATATTTTCCTCCAGTGGGTTTGTAGTGCAATAATAACCGCAGATTATTTTCTGCATTAGTTCTCCACTTTTTCTTATTTCTTGATAACCACTACGATATCCATTATATTGTGAATTTGCAGTTTTATCTTGTATCTGTATCTATTCTTTGATGGTCCAGTTTTGTAAATCCCACTAGTGGATTTAGAACAAATGATCCTGACCTCATTCAAGGGAAAATTCACGAAACATGTAAGTCAAGAGATCTGGCGTCTGGTGTCTTATCTGTGCTGCTTCCAAGCGGTTGTTGCATCTCGATATCAAAATTCTCATGGTTGCTTTCCAGAACATTTAAATTTTTATAGTGGTTCTGTTAGCTTATCGTGTGGTATAGTCTTACACGTGTTGTTAATCATTTTAATATTTTTTGAATGTTTTCGTAATTTGAATACGTACATTCTTAGAATGTTTATTTTACAAACAAATGCTGTTCGCATACATCTTTCATAACCATACGTATGAAGATTTCTATCTTCTGGGTTGTTGCGCTGTGTAGTCTGGTCGATGTTAGCCAACGTTTCAGAGGTCATACTGCCTCCGTCATCAGGGCGAAGAGTATGAAGATTTCTGTCTTCTGGGTTGTTGTTCCGCGTGGTCTAGTACAATTTTACTGTTGTTTCCATCATCAGGGCCATCGCAAGAATCTGTGAGACGTCGGTAAAATTCTACCAACCTACACGGCAACAACCCAGAAGACGTGTATGATTTGAGGTTTTCACAGCGGTGAGTATGATGATTTCTGTCTTCTGGGTTGTTGCGCTGTGTAGTCTGGTAGATGTTAACCAACGTTTCAGAGGTCATACTGCCTCCGTCATCAGGGCGAAGAGTATGAAGATTTCTGTCTTCTGGGTTGTTGCGCTGTGTAGTCTGGTCGATGTTAGCCAACGTTTCAGAGGTCATACTGCCTCCATCATCAGGGCGATGAAGATTTCTGTCTTCTGGGCTGTTGCGCAGTGTAGTGTGGTAGAAGTTTACCAACGTTTCAGAGGTCATACTGCCTCCGTCATCAGGGCGAAGAGTATGAAGATTTCTGTCTTCTGGTTTGTTGCGCTGTGTAGTCTGGTCGATGTTAACCAACGTTTCAGATGTCATACTGCCTCCGTCATCAGGGCGATTCTTAGTATGAAGATTTCTGTCTTCTGGGTTGTTGCGCTGTGTAGTCTGGTAGATGTTTACCAACGTTTCGGAGGTCATACTGCCTCCGTCATCAGGGCGATTCTTAGTATGAAGATTTCTGTCTTCTGGGTTGTTGCGCTGTGTAGTCTGGTAGTTGTTTACCAATTAGACTACACAGCGCAACAATCCAGAGGACAGAAATCTTCATACATACTTTATCTACGAAGATGCCTGGTCTCTATTTTATGAGGCTTTGACATAAGCATATTTTGAATACATTAGATTACAGGTTTTCCTCAGTCCCGTGTGATAGTCTCAAAATTCCTTGGAGTTTTTTACGTCAGACCCCTTCAGCGCCAACCAGCCGGACGAAGATAAACCTACAATCAAATATGCTGCAGCCACCATGGCACTGGGCCTCAAAGGGATATGCAGTCCCCTCCACCAAGTTACGCTCATGTGCCTAAAACTGTACTAAATAAAGTAAGAACTGTTTGCATATACTTAGCTTTAAAGCACATTAATTAATGATTGCACTTTCTTTGTGTTGCAGGTGAGTATTTGATCGTCACTTCTAGTGTTCCTGTTGTGACGTTAGCGGTTACTATGGTAACGTATTTCGTACAAAGGATCCAAGCAGCTTGCTCTTTGCCTTTAGTCTAGCTAAGTGTAATGTCAATAAGATCAAATGAGTTGTAATGTCCCGAATGTTTAGAGGAAGATAAGAACTCGATTGTAACTGGTCTTGTAGACCAAGAACAAAGAGCCATACTTTTGTGAATTAGGGAATTACAGTTTTTATGTGTCGGGAAAAGAAGTAGATGTAATATCGGTTTGCTACATGAATGAATTTATTTGTTAATTCATTCCTTCTCTCTTGTATCTCTTTTTAATTCCTTTTGTTTCATTTCTTGCCTCATTATTTTTAGGACTTTACGCTGAGCCTGTAAATTTCGTTGAGGTTAATTATCTTGCAGTAACATTTTTGACTCATTTTGCAAGATGTTTTGGAATTCTATATTACTCGCACACCTGAAGCACAAATTTTAGAGGCGGGGTTTCGAACACAATGGCTACTGAGTCACACATAATATCGTGTATGTTTCACTCGCCGATAAGTGAGGTTATAGTAACGCCATGCCTAGAATATTATATAAGTCCAGGGAGCAGAGTGTTTCTTCATAAGCTGTTAGTCGCTCACCTAGTCAAGACATTCCCCGCTTATTATGACAACAGAAGAATCATTACCGTGCTCACAAGAATCCGCCACCTACCCGTGTCTTGAGCCGGATAAATCCAGTTCACACCTCTCACCCTACGTTCTTCGATCCCCTTTAATAATTTCAGCCTATCTACTCCTAAGTCTTCCAAGTTCTTCAATCTTAATTCTGTACGCATTTCTCATCTCTCCCATGAGTGCTGCGTGTTTGCGTCCATCTAATGGCCCTTGGTTTGATTATATCATTATATTGATTTTTATATTATTAACATTAAAATATATTAAAATTGTCCGTCAATCACAATAAAGTAATATAAGATAATTAAATGGTTAAATTATTATCTTTTGTTCCGTAAGTTTTGTTCTGGTAAGTTTATACGTTTACTTTCATTTATTTATTTTGTTTTTTATATATTCAATTTCATTAATGGTTTTGAATCCTTTAATTCACAGACCAATATACGCAGAATTAACATCACTCCGACAATACGATTGTATCAATGATATATAATACAACAACAAATGTTGATACAATGTGAAAAACGAAGAAATGATAAGAAAATTAAAATTAATAATTGAATTAAGAGTTTATAACATACACCTGATGACGGCTCAATAAAAGCCGAAACATGTCGAGAATGTTCCATATGTAAATCGAGTACTCGATACGGAACAAAAGATAATAATTTAACCATTTAATTATCTTATATTACTTTATTGTGATTGACGGACAATTTTAATATATTTTAATATTATTTTTAAATAAAATCACAATATGACGCACCTACAATATCTTATTATTAACATTGTTAATAGCACGTTATAGCTGTGTTCTATTATAAATAGAAATACAACAATGGCGAGTAAACAAATGTTTGTTTGATGACTTCATTTTTTGGCTACAAATAGGTTGGCGACGACGACAAATCACAAATTTTTATAATAAATAAGAATAGATAGAGAAGAAGATTAACATTGTTAATAGCTTGAGCAGAAGGCCGTCTGTAGCGGTCGCCTTTCTTTGTTATTCAGCTTAATCCAACTGCTGTCTCGACAGAATCAAATCCCCCACTAAGTCGGATAAAACGAAATGTTGTATAACCGAAGATCGGAGAATCTGGACTAACTGAATATGGAATATACGAATTTGAACTGCGCTTTCAGCAGGTGTTTTCCATTTCACACTTCCATCTCTTTAACACCTATGCAACTTGTTTTAGCGTTGAATGAATAACTGAAACAGAAGTATTTGATTTCAAGCAAAACTTTTAATGCAAGGATCCTGTGTGTTTGTGTGAGTGACATGACGTAGGATTTGGTGTTGTTCTTTCATCTTGCAGACAGGATATCGGATCGAACAGCGCAATATTTAGCGAATTGCCGAAATACGAAAGCATCAGGTGTTTGTAGCAAGTGGCGGGTGGGTTGGCGGTGAAGGGGGGAAGGAGTGGCTGTGGAAGAAACTGACAGCTACTAAAACGTGAAATATTATCTCTGTAAATTCCGAATGTGTAGTACGGAAGTCTGCAACAGCAAATGAAATATAAGTACAGGAATGTGACAGCAGAACGCAAAGTGATATTCCTTTATGTTCTTCCATTTGTGCATGGAATGCTTTAATCTAGGATTTTGTATCATTAGTTTCCTGCGGTATCCATAACAGACCCACAGACACTGTGATTCATTGGGTTCTATCCCACTAGTAAGTCATATGACACTAAATTCTTTCAAAAGCGCAAAGCCACTGACCAAAATCTGTGGACTGAATCTGTCTCATCTGTTGTATTGTACATACGCAGTTTTGTCTTTAAACGCTCACTGGTGTTTTGTTTTGTTTCTGAATAAATACATGCATGACTCTGCTCTGATAATTTATTGTTTACTTTGTATTACAGCATAGCCTTCAGTGTCCCTTCGCCTAATCTAAAAATTATAATGCAACGAACAAGACATTTTTACGGCAATTATATACATTTGAACATATTTGTATAATAATAGGTGATTTTAAGACATTATTCATGAAGTTATCTTCTGGTCACCACCCTTTCGCCTGATAATTCTAGTGCATCCATTGCCACTTTTAAAAAAGGCGTGTAAATATGTGAACGGACAAACACACAAACGCACAAACGTTTTTGCATCCATTCTGTCTGACTCAGATCGTGCGATCATATCACTATGATGGATATTTCGACTGAAAGCCTCGGCTTATGGCTTACATGTAGATTAAGGTATTATTCTACATAATTTAGTATTTTGTTGTCCTGTGTAGGTAGAATCCTTGCGATGGGCAGATCCTCCGTCCGTGGAATCCGATCAATGTGTGAGGCATTTATTGTTTAAAAGGAATTATGAATGTAAACAGGCTACAAGATATACTGAGGGACTGATGAAAAAGATGTTTTAAAACAAGCAGCTCAGCTACTTGTTAATTATCGTAATTTTGTTTTCTCAGACGTGTTTCAACTTTGTTTCATTGATGTTTTAAGTTATTAGCTTGTCTTACTATTGTTTTGCTCGTAAACACCTTAGTTTGTGCAGACTACATGGGGTCTTTTTACATCGTGTCTAGCTATGCAATGTTACGTAATACCGTTATGAGGACGGGACGTTTGAGCCACGCCGTACTTCAGTATTCTGATACGTGCTCCTCTTCCAACAATTCAGAAATTCAACCGTTATTCGTCTCTACAATATTTTTATTCCCGCCTGGCTTCCCTACCTGCAATCTGATCACGAATATATCCCTCCCCGATGGTTCGTTTCATTAGCTGGTTTTGTCAATAAACATTTTGTTTTTGTTCTGCGGATTTGTGACTGCAAGTTTTTATATATGTATGAGGTGAGGCCCCATGTCGATATATTAATTTTGATTCCATGTAACAATAGAATATGCGGTTACCATGGTCGTTGAAGTGTGGGTTTTCCGGTCTCATTTCGCTTGGTCGCAGGTTTGAATCTCACCAGAGAATTAATGTCACCACCATTCCCATGTTTTGGTGATAATGGAATTGGCCCATTTCCGATTATGGCAGAAACTGAAATCAACTTTAACCAAACAACCAACTAACAAACTGACAAACTACATTGAACAGGATCCTTCTTGAGAATCTAATAGCTAGACAAAAAATCCCCCGTCTTTTATAGAATCAGAAGATTCATTACCGTGTTCACAAAATCTTTCCATCGTTATATCCACGAAGCCAAATAAATCCAATCCACATGTATGTATTCTATCACAGAGGCCTTAGCGACACTCGTCTGTCTATGGAAATCAGTTACATTTTATTTACTCTACTGATTTATTTTTATTTATTAAGAAGCTTTATAAATTTTTTACAATATATTCTAATACACTACACGGTATGCAAAGTTTTAAGATTTTTTAAAAAAAATTACAGTTTGGAAGCTCTGAGTAGAAAAATTGTACTTAAGGGATCTCCTTTGTTATGTTACGTTATGTTGTGGTAATAGTATGTATTTAGCTTAATAAATGATATGGAGGTTAACCTAAACAGAATGTATATAATTATGTCTGGTTTAGAATACGTTTAATCCGAGTGTGAAGGGCTCCGTGTTCGCTTTGAAGTTAGCAACGTAATAGGCTGAAGCCATTTCATTCTACGTCCACTTTGTATGTTTCGCTGTCTCAGAGAAGATACATTCTTATAGATGCGCTTTGATTTCGAAATGGCAAAATCGATACTTGCAGGGCATTGTAACGGGAATAGTCGATGGGCACATTTGCGTCTATTTACCTGTTATCTCATTAACGTGAAGCTTGTGAGATAAAAGATCCTGTGTGGTGTCACAGCGACTAGCATAAGACTCAAAATGCTAGTCAATATTTGATCTTCAGGTATCAGCTAATTGATGCGGTTGTTTTAAACCAGGCAACATATTTAATCAAAGTTCTTTACGTTGTTGAACTAATTAGGTTTCCATAAATTGGCGAGACGTAGTAAGAATTGTGGGGACTGTTGTGTTTTATTAAATCTTAAAATTATGCACAAGTTTATTTTTTTCTATATCATATCACGTGAATATCAATGACCCAACTTTGCGAGTGATTTTTATGGTGGTCAAACTTATTCTATTTCAAGTTTGCAAAACTTCATTGCAGCCAACATGAAAATCACACAGATAAAATACAGTTTACAGTTTTTGGCAATATAAAAGTCTGGTTACGGTAAGTATTGTTATGTTTTATGTAGGTTTTATGTTGTGTTACGTATTACACCAAAATTGTTCAAAAAAATATTTAATTGGCAATTAATTCCAAACGAATCTGCCCCGAGCTGCTTTGTCATATTTTGCAGACGGACTTAGTGGGGAAGAAATTATAGGCTCCTGCATCATTAATTTCCTACATATCTCATATAATTTTATTTAAAACACGTTTCCGCCAAGTCTTATTCCCATATCGAAATGTTTTCAGCCAGTAAAGTGTAACATTTTAATTGAAAAACTCTCCGAAGGTAGAACTGGTCCTGGAACATTTCTCAGAAGCTGGGAGTCTTGTAACATACATTTCGCAATGCACGAGATATCTTAAGGGCAACGCTCATTACTAACAATCCGGCAGCCAAGTGACCGTTTCCCTTGGGGATCGCCACAACACAATGTGCCCTGACCCTCCACAGCCCAGAGCTATGAAAAGGAGGCGCACACACGCGCGTACTGAGATGAAGGATCATAATCTGAACAAATTGGCCGTTTCCACATAAACGTTACTACTACACAGACTACTTTGTATGTATGGGAGATGCCCATCGCAAGCTGTAAATACGAGAAGATTCATAGAAAGGCTCTACATTAACATTTTAATGATCACGTAAAAGCAATTGTTCTTCTCGAAGCCGGCACGAATAAGGCAATTTCATACATATTTATTGAGGTACCTCGTATTACTAACACAACTGTTGAATTATTATGCTCTTATAATTAACTAACTCCATGGAACAGTCCGTTAGGAGATTCTATTAATTGTATAGTTCATTAAAAATTCCCAGCCTTTTATGGAAACATAATGTTCATTACCTTGTTGACAAGAGCCAGACGCTGTGTCATATGATTATGTAGATAACGGTCCGTATTCTCAGACCTTTCGTCGGCTTTGTTTTTATATAAATCAGAAAATTTTATGAGAAATAAAAGTTATAAAATGTTCTTGGGTGATCAACTGCATCAATCCAGAGTAGAAACCGTAAGTTTTGGAGATATACCTCGTTTTATTGCGCTTCGCAGATATTGCGTTTTATTAAAATTGACGGTTTGTGGTAACCCTGCGTCTAGCAAGTCTATCGGCGCCATTTTTCCAACATCATGTGCCCACTTCGTGTCTCTGTATCACATTTTGGTAATCCTCGCAATGTTCTGGCATTGTTTTTTAGACATAATGCTATTGCACACTTAATAGACTACATTATAGTATAAACATAACTTTTATATGCACTGGGAAACCAAAAATTCGTGTGACTGCCTTTATTGCGATATTCGATTTATTGCGGTGGTCTGGAACCGAACCCACAATATCTCCGAGGTATTCCTGTATATCTATCGAGACCTAGCCCTTGTGAATAACCACTGATTCATGAAATAATACCAGTCGAAGTGGCGGCGTAAAACCCATGCCAGCATCTTGAATTTCCCTCGATTCAGCTGGATTATTTTTTCAGAGTAATCCTAACCTGACAATGAACGGCCCAATGGCCTAATTTAAGGTGTTATCTCGGTATTTTCCCGTACGGTCTGAGGAAAATCTCAGAAAACCTCAGTCACGGTAAACGGTGTAGGGTCCGACATTTTAAACCGTGAACTCCCGGAAACTAAACGGGACATCTACTCATTTCGCCGCAGCGTTCGAGGTGTATGTACATTTATGAAGCGTCGTTAAATAAACTTAGAAAAAAGTTGTCAGTGGAACCACGGTTCCGGAGAATTTGACGTAAATACGTCTATACGGAAAGGAAGTTTATATATTGGCTTTATTATAAATATTTCCTTCATACATGCTTTACATTTGAGATACGTTTGATTAAGACATTGCTTATTCAACTTTAATTAGTTACGCTTAAGATGGGTTCGTGGTAGCTCAATATAATGTAATGTAATTTAATGCATTGAAATGTAATGTAATGTAACGTTTCTTAGGTAACAACAATGCCGAGTAAACACGACGTTCCCTAGGTAACATAACAATGCAGTTACACTTTTTCGTTTCCCTATTTCGTAACACTTTTTTGCCGAATGACCCTTCCTTATAGACGTATTTACGTCAAAAAGTAGCACTAAATTAAGTATTGAATAGATACTGTTTTTATTCTATTATTCTTCAGTTGAGACTGTGACTAATGTTTTCCTAGTGCCTTAAACTGAAGAAATAGAATAAGCGGAAATTTATTGCGTTTCCGAGGCAACAAAGAATCTATATTGATCACTTTATCGATAGCGTAAACAGAGATGCAATCGTTTCACTCAGACGGACGTTAATGGATAAGTTACATGTTAGAACGGGCAGAGAATCACCGAATACTTCTTCTTCTTCTTGTTAACCTCCAGCTAATGTTGAGGATCGGCCACGGGTTTCACGCAGCCTGACGTAGATTGAGGTGGTAGGAGATTTATAGCCCGGTAAATTAACTTGAGGACGAGCGGAGCCAGCGATGTGTTGCGTCTCCACTACCAGCTCTCTTAGCCGGCATGAGGAAAGAAATGAAAAAATGTTATTTCAAATCAATAAAAAGGCACTGCACGTGAATGTATATGCGATTTCTGTTGGTCGTATTCGCTTATGATAGCTAGTTGACCTCTTAACACTAAGGTATATAACTTGGAGTCAAAATTCTTCAAGTCTTCTTTAAAGTTCTTTACAATTCACATACTTGTAGCTTAAACAATTACTTCTTTTTACAATATAAGACCTTTATTATTATTATTATTTTTATTATTATTATTATTATTATTATTGTTCTTCCAGGGCTTGAATATTGATCTTTCGCCTTGAAGTAAAACCAAAGAAATATTTGTGATGTACTGAGAACAGTTGACTCAGGAGATTGTTTGCACCAAAAACGTTGAAGTGACAGGAAGCTGCAGAACATTTTGTGCTGAATTCCATAATCTGTTTTGTCCACCTCTTTGGTTGCTCAAATCGACTCTTTTCAGGTTAGATTTTTTTAAGACGAATCTTGACTTACACTTCAGTGGCAAATGCTCCGGTCCGGATCACTAAAATTATGGAATACAGTTATGGAATACGAAAGAAATGTTATGGTGTGTAATAAAGCAATTATATACCATTATTAAAATACCCAAGCACTGTGATACTATTTGGGGGGGGGCGTTATAATGCTACATTTCCCCACGGCCTGATTTCTAGTACAGAATTCGCCACTATTACGACTACTAAAAGCGTATTCCATAATTTTTCTCACATTTCTCATTCCCTGCCCACTTTCTTCTCAAGTTAATTTATCTTTGCGTTTTGACACATTCTTTATTGGTGTATAATATCTGAAATTTAAATGGTTTAATGTACTAAAGAGCATTGTTGCAAATTACTAATTGTTTAAGGACGAAACAAGCTGATTATATTGGGATATTTGTTATATGTTCTTATTTAGCATTTTTAGTGGCTGAACCATTCTAAACACCTATTTATATCTATAAATTCTATAGAAGTGAAAGATTGTTACTCAGACGTAACGATACGAACATCTTGGAAAGTTATTTTTTTTAATAGAAAGGACTGTGGGCCATTTTGAATTTGCGCGGTTAAAAAGGCGGGGATTGTGTCCCAGGTCATTGAGCCCCAGGACAGGTATGCCAAACTTTGAAGCCACTATGTTTAAATATGTGCTCGGAGGTTAAACATGATGGATATTTTAAGTTTTGCAAAGACTTTTATTGTCACCTAAGGCGTCTACGGAAGAGAACTGAAATATTTATACATTATGACATTTAAAGATCTCAAAAAGATTCTAAGCCCTTCGTTGTAGAAGGCCTCAAGTGAATAGGATTGTATAATCGCGTTTTTTTTATGATTTATAATTCGGTTTACTATTGCATTTTACTCATTCATAAGCAAGTCGACATGTCCAATTACATTTCGTCATGGCTAGATCGCGTCTAAAATTTCATACCAACAATCTACGACAACTGGTAGTTATGTACCTCAAAATCTGGGTTGTGTAATGTTCTACTTTGAGTAAGCAGACATGAAGTCGTAATAACGTATGTCTGGTTGCGCCTGAGATAGGAAAGTATGCAGTTTTTTAAAAAAAACAGCTCTCAATATTAAAGTGTCAGTTGTTTGAGATTTGAGTGGGAAATATACCTAAATACGTAGGACAAGCGATATCACATCGCCTGCAGTTTCGCAAGATTGCTAATTTCTATAAATTTTGTTGAATAATGTGATCATTGATCTTACATATTTTTTTAATTTGCATGAACATAATATTTCCTTGTTCTTCAGTAGTTATGATGACTTTCTACTGCGATACGCGGTGCACATGATGAAACATTGGATGATGCAATAAGTCACTACAAGCAACCTCCGTCCACAGGGGATATTTATCACTTAACGATATAGTAAAAATGTTGTATTTGACACGTAAACAAATAATTTTGAAAACAATATTGCTATAATTTTGGTGTGAACTGTTCACATTAAAATGGAATGTCTGATGCTTGTTGCTTCGGTGTAAATCCTGCTTTACGTACAAACATACTTAAAATGTTACCTAAGAAATACCGTTGAATTCAATTAAACACTTTTATATCCGTGACAACAAATTGGACTTCGATGAAACTCGTTACCAGAAATCTTAAGGGCTGATTTTCCAGTCCAATTATTGACTCTGAGTTGTGTTTGAAGGAACTGTCGTGAGAGCTTTTTCCGGTGAAGTCACGTAATTGCATTGTCCTACTGGACAAGTTGACTGCATCATTGACGCTTGTGATCAAGGAAACTTAACTAGAAGTGATAAGTGAATGTTCACATACTGAACGTAGTCACTGAAGCATGAGAAACTGGACTGAAACTTTATTAATTTAGTCACAGGTTAACTGACTTTTACGCATTTCAATCGGAATGTGTTCCGTATAAATTTCCGTGAAAGCAGAGACCGGCCGTCTGAATGAAGACTGTCTGGATGCTTTTATTGCACAGTGACAGGCTACCGGTTTCTCCTGCTTTTGTCACAATAAAGTGTCAGAAAACGTTCTTTGGATCTTTAATTTCAACACGAATAAAAATTGCCTACCACGAGAATAACACAATTCAATTAAGAATATTTTATGATTTAATTGTTTCCAGAAAACAAATTTAAAAAAAGTTGTAGTAAAACATGTGTTTCCTACGCTCGTACAATTTCATAATTTAGCCCTTCGTCCGTTTTATGACACGGCACTGGAGTACTCTGAAATCAGAAACGAACTTCCTGAAAAAGTCTGGGCCTGTATGATATAATACAACGCAATTTCGCCTAGGATCTTAATTACAGAGTTTACGATCGTTGGTAACTGCCTGAGTGTCATACGTAGGAAACTCGTTACTTCTGCGCACAAACTCAATAAGCCAGGACTTCGGTTGCTACGTATTTAAGTATGCTGATTCAGTTAAAAACTGTATTAATCATCACAGGTTAAATAGAATCGAATCGGAAGGGTGTAGAGGGCAATGAATTCGTAATTCTTTCTAAGTAAGCAGACACGGCCTATTATAAGGCGGTTTCGCACAAGACCAAGAACGACTGAACATAATCGTAGTTATTGTAGCCGGTTTGTGCTGGGATTTGAACGCGAGACTAAAAGATCCAGATTGATTACCCTACTCAGTGAAGAGTACATATCTTGAGCCACTCTTTAACGTACAGCTTTCTAACCACCCATTAAATTTACGAGAGAAATGGTAGAATAGCAGAACAATAATGCATTAGAAGACAGTAGTAGTTAAACATGCATACTATGCTGAAACTGTGAATAATATTAATTTCTTAGGTCATGTACTCTGAAGCAGCCCTATCGCTTTAAAAGTTTCTTGTTATACGAGGCCATGAAATCAGTTCCGTTCTGCTTCCAAAACTGTTACATGTTGGGGAAGGTAGAACCATGGAGCCCCTTTCGGGTTTGGTGTTGTACTGACAAGGCGAGGAGCAAACGGACTGTAATTTTCTCGCCAGTCGCACACGTGGACGTTTAATTTATGTCTTTGCACCTAACTATGAAACATAAAACACACACACTCTGCAAATAACAGCTACTCATTCCACACGACCGCTCATATAATAACTAACCTAGTCATTTTTCTAAATTAAGACAGCAAGTCGAAATGTTAATTAATCACAAAACGCCAGGGCCTTATTTGCATGTTTGGTCGAAAACGTGACTTCATTTTGCTATGCACAGTACAACCCCGGTCTTACATTATGGCGTGAAATTATTGTAAAGAGAATGCTTGCAAGAAAGATGAAAGCTGTTGGAAGGGCCCTTATATTAAGGCGAAAGAGGCAGAGATCAACTTGCTTCTCTGCTTACTGTGCCGTATTTAGATTTTAAGTTCACTTCTTTCACACGCCTTAACATCGCCAAAAGTATGGAATTCATTTCGGCAGCTTACAACCTACTGAGAAACACGCTTGAAGCACGTTTCGCAACAAAGAACTCACACGCATGTTTAAGAAACTGACGAAAAACATCTCCTACAAATCTTACGCCATTTGTTTTGATTTGAAAAATAATGTTTTCTTTTATATTTTTCTCTTTTGTAAGAGAAATTTTCAGACCTCGCTCTTCATTTATTTTGACTGACGCGACATGTTTCCACGGCAGCGTGTCTTTTATTTCTGTTTTATTTTTGTTCTAACGTTATTCCTTTTTCGTACCTACCATTTTTTTTTGCTTTCGTCTTTTCTACATCGAGCTGTCTTTAGAAGATTCAAGTTCCTTCACACAATTTCGTGGTGAGATTATTCCACTCCCTACGCTCTTCATAACATCAGACATCGCATGTCGCATCATCGGCATCACAAAACCAAGAAACGCGAAAGAAATTCTTGTTAAAGGCTTTCTTTACTGTGAGTTGCCCTTCAGCCTTTGGAACCGCATTTGTTTCTTCCCCAACGCCTCTTCTTTGAGTATCCATTCCATCTTCTAGTGTGTCTTGTAGTTGTATAAGCGTATTTGCCACTCTTCATCTCCAAATCCTCGAAGGCTTGGCTCTAACAGGAAGGGTTGGCCGTTACAAGTTTATTTGGCATGGCCACTCACAAGACTGTTTTCCTTTTTGAGTTCCGCCCTAAGACTAACATCTTCGCTTCCGTGTCTCTTCTGACTCTAAGCACATTTGCTAGCCTCAGAGCCGTCCATTTCCGGCTTGTTTTTACAGGGTAGCCCAATTTGGGCTTTTCCCATGCCCAAACTTTCAACAAAATATTTGTATCTCTAGTTTCTAAAGGAAAACCAAAGAATGGGATTTAACACAAAATTTCACAACTCTAGAATTATGTATCAAGTATGGCTAGTATAATGTTGTAAAAGGAGCTCTCGTCTTACGTCTGGGAGATCGTCTAACGCTCGTCGTCATTCCATGTTCTAACACGGGTCATTGTTTTGTCCTTGCTTGTGTTTAAGTTCCACTTTACAAGTAACTGATCCCATCTACTAAATGTAAATTGAGTGGGATTGAGATAAAGCAGCCTTAATTTTGATGATACTCATTGCACAGTAAGTTTTAATCTCAATATACCCACTAGCTTTAAGAAAGTGCCGATCATTAAGGCTGTGGAGAAATTCTATAAAGGAAACACAAAGTTTGTTACACAGTTCAAATGAGTCCCGCTCTGTGCCATGATACAAGCCGGTATTATAGTATTCTGATACATTTATCAGAATACGAGTTTTTGTAACGTCATTGAAACCTTTGGTGATATTTAAGTTTCTGTATTTTTCGTATTTTTTGGTGCAGCTGAGTGTACCGATGTGAATGGTAAAATTTGTGAACTCTCTACCTGTGCTTATCACCAGTGTCTGAAATTATTTTTCATTTGTAATGCATAAAAATCAAGTTGGAGGCAAAGTCCCTGGGTTTTGTTCTCTTCCTAAATGTTCTGATTTATTGAGGTCTTGAGCCTATAGTTTTGTTGTAGGAAACGTGTTTCTGAGTGCCCCTGTCTTCCACACGGTCCCGTTGTAGCCGTTTATTCTGGTTTTCAACAGGCGGCTAGATTATATTTACTAATGCCTGTTAGCGGTTAACTAGAGAATATACACATGAACGGCGATACAACTTTGGTCATTAATAATACCTATAATAGTGAGTTTCTGTGGGATTTCATGAATGTGGACTGCAGTTCTCACTATATTAATGTGTTTTATGAAAACAGCCTATGTCAGCGCTAAGAGCTCGCGACATTTGAACTTCGCATTGATCAAAGCTGTCGATTTAACAGCATTTCCTCGCTTTAGCTGTCCCCTGAGTAGTCGAAGGGAAAACACTGCGATATCATTTTTTCTTTCTGTTTTTTGAAATAGGATTTTAAAATCTGCTTAAAATATTTCATCATATAAAATTTATTAAATATAAACTTTAATGCTGTTGCTAGTATAAATCACTTAGTAATATATTTGAAAAAAACATTATTTATTTTATTTCTAATTAGCATTACGAATCAGAGTTGTTAAAAAGCTGATAGTTTAAATAGTTAATAAATTATCCGACGTGTTAGAAGTTGAATGTTATTTTTCACAAGAGACTGCCATTAATGCATATCGTGAAGAAGATAACTCCATTCGACACATTTACATATACCACCAGCGTAGTTCAAACAGGCCTATGCTGCAAAGTGTTCTGGGGATAGGCTACAGTTGTTATTTAAATGTAGGCTTATAATAATTTGGCGACCAATATATTTGGGAAGTCAGCAATATTTTAATCGCTACTTGAACACATCTACAACACTGAAATATCAAATTATAGTTTACATTTATAAATAATATAATTTCCGCTTTGATTTGAACATCGCAAGAATGTTGAATAAAGAATACAAACTATGAGGGACATCATCATTCAGGTTTCCTCAACCTCCTGTTACTTCCTGTTACGTCTAAATATTCAATTCAACAACCTCTTGTCAGTTACCTTCAACCTGTGATCTTCCCTCAGTATGAGAGACTAAATTTCATAGCCAGAGGAAAGAACATCAAATTATGTTTTTATATGTTTCAACATTTAAATGTATTTATAGGAAACAAAAAGTGGTAGATTATAGAGTGAGTAGTGGCAATCTCGGAGTTTAATCTGTTTTTAAATTCTTCTTGACTTTAGTTTTCGATGTCTTAACTTCAGACTTTTTCTTTAGCACGAACTATAAAAGGATGTGTTGATACTTTATACGAGTGCAGTTTTAAACTTACGTGCAAACATAGAAGCTATTGATGACTAAGATGCAAAATATAGGCTTATCGTAGATGGTGGGAAGACGTCGATGTATTATAACACTGGGACGACCGAGGATAATTTATTTTTAGAGTAAGTAGTAAAATATGTCAAAGAAGGTTAGATATTGAAGTAGAGAAATAGAGATGTTTTATATCTTAAAGCATACATGTTTCGCAATAAATAATTTAATACTTGTATGCGAAAAGTTAGGATGTTAAAAAAAACATGCTTACGTATGGCGTGATTACATTACGTTTAGTTTGTCTGTAGTTATTTCATGCTGTATGCGACATCAGCGTTAATGTGATCACGACAGCTCGTTGTGGCCTTTTTAATTTTCCCTGGGGGTTTCAAAGGCGCCATATTGTAAATGAGTACCTTTGCAAAAACGAAATGTGTTACAACTTTGAATACTAAATTAGGAATATTTGCAAATATAATTTCCATAGAAATCATGGCATAGGATATTGAACTGCTGTCTGTACGGGTAGATGTCTTACGAAAGGTTTGTTAACTCACGGCTAAGACTGTTCATTCCCTTTGTGTTCCTGCTGGAATGTTGTTTTTATTCAACCAGTACGATTTGCTTTGCGACAGTAGATCTGTTGTCGCAATAAACCTACTTGAAGGACAAGGAGGTTCGCAAAGAAGAGTTCCCGTGTCACGTGAACGGTTTACCACACGAGATACAATTGATTTGATTGGTAGAGGAGAATCGGGAAATGTATCCCTAAATTCATTGCGGAAAGTTAAACAAAAATGAGATGGTCAGGCAATGCTCGACAGTGAATACTCGTTGCACTTGTGAGAAAGACGTCCTTGTACTTCGACTGTTGAAAGACAGTTGAAGGACTGGCTCGAACAGGTTATGACATGACGTGACCTGCGTGGGCTCTTACATAGTCACAGCGATACTCTGTGTTCATCAGTCCAATCGAATTGTATTGAATTACAGCCAATTATAAATATTGTAATTCCGGTTGATTGACTTTTCGATCACTTTGTGTATTTACATCGGCTACGGCTGATATTTATTGCCAAATTTCCTTCCTATCATTAGTACAGGTCTTGATAAGAGTAGGTTTTTAACCTAGAGTGTGGGCATCTGCATAATCGTTTATAAACGTAACTGCATTATTAGATTGATTTTTAAAACGTATTTTTCAGTGCAGGCTTTCGTTTACTGAAAACAAGAGAACACGTAAAAAACTATTTGCAGTTTGTTAATATTTTCTTTGAGATTGGTCTTACTGCTGAATGGAGACACAAGCAAGTACCAGACCAAAAGAATTCGCCGCCAAATTGTATGCCCAAAGGCCACGGAACGCGAGAGTTGTACTACGCTGCGGGTTCTGAACTGTCTTCTCTTGCCTGGGTTCCGCTATTCGTGTTGGAACGTCATAAGATTTTGTTGTGGCCTTGAAGCAAGCAATTTGGGGACGGCTGCTATAGTGTTACTCAGTAAACTTCTTATTTTCAAACAATTTTAAGCACTTTATACCTGACTTTGCTTGTTTCCTAAGGGAAGAGAAGCAAATGATAAACCAGCAATCATATCGAATTTCCTTCCCCTTTACTATCGTTTCGAGCATCTGATGTACTCGTATAAACGTCGAACTGAAAGAATTCTTGCTTCTGAACTACGTAAATTTGTGTCAACAGTAATATCAGCATGGAATTCTTGTGCATTTCTGAGTTGGAGGGGCAGTGCTCTGAAACATTGAAGTGATATGTCAATATGTCATTACCTAGTGTACTGCATTACTATAATTTGTCCATAAATTTATCATCGACAGAACTGAGTACCTTATGTGCATAATAACTATTATTTAAATCGAAGATGTACAATAACTTTGATAAAATTTGGTACAACCTGACGCTGATCGTTATCGTTTGAAACATGTAGTTTAACATTACGAATATTTGTAAAATAGTGGAAAAGTGACAGTGATAATGAAGTCAAGAATACTTAAGCAAAATATCGGGATGCTGCATTACAGTACTACTAAAGGATTTTCTTATAGCAACATTAACCCAGCAGTGATATCAGTTCCAGTTTTCGAAACTGCGTGGAAGCGGCTAAACTGTTCTGCTACCCGGTAGACAGTTACGTATACGCCATAGAGGCTTTGTACAGTCATAGCAAAAATCAGACGTTTCATACACGCTCAGTTATAATTGAAACGGATACAAATAACGAAATATTATATGAAAGCTTTACCCAGTTCTTTACTGAAAAGATCGGAAATTAACCAATTTGTTTTTATAACAAAAAATACCAATTGTCGTTAATTACAACAGTGTTTACGAATCATATTAACCATAATTGTCCCTCAGAATAAAGTACGTCCTAGTGTAGAATTCTGTTTACTTTAAAAGACGAACGTTTACAGGAGTTACCGAAGTGCCCCCATGACATGAATGTTGCTGTATAGACACTGATTCTTCGCTATTTACTCAATTTGTGTTACAGTCTGTCTGCATTTACTCCTATGCTATGAGAATGTGTAAACTCATTCGTGTCGATAAAAATGAATCTGTCAAAGCATAAAAAGCAAATTACTGTTGTAACAGAACAAAGAAACTAATTTATCTTTGACATTTGCAGTCACTACCAGGTTTGATATAACTCAAAACAGTGTAATTGCTTAATTTGGATTTTCTATTAAAATAATATTTCTATATAAACTTTGTGGTCTTCGGCGACTTCTATCACGTTGTTAGACAAATCGTCCTGTTAAAAAATTGCCCTCATTTATCAGGCGGAAAAGTATAAGGTTTTTTGTGAGGTTGAATCAAATAGACCGGAAACATAATTATTTTATATGATTGGTTATCACGTAACAGAAATGCAAAATACAAATTCTGATTGATCACGTATACACTTAGTTATTAACATCGATGTTAGTACCGACTTTGTGTTCTTTGTATCTTATTATAAAAAAAATTACATGTCTAGTCGGATTTCTAGCGCCAGCGATCCAGTAACACCTTCTTCCGTAATATATAATTGATTCAGAATATGGATATGACGTCTGAGAGCGGTTTTATTCTTCATCGTAAACTCGGTTTGTTTTCACATAGCCTTTCCTTTTTTTAATAAGCGCTTTTTTAAATAGTTCACACTTTCTGAGAATGTAATCTCCAATAAACTTAAAATATATGCATTGCAGAGTCTGATAAATTATTTCTACTTAAAATAACACTAAGGAATCTCAACACCTTTCTTCGACTGCATAAATAAGTGAATAAAATTGACCCAGTATGAAATTTGAGGTTGTCATGGCAAGTGAATTTGTTGATATTTGTTATTGTGGCACGCACACATAAATAAATTAATTGAATTATTATTATTATTCAAAATTCTTCATTTTGACCATATTTTATGGTATTTAATCTTGTAATGAATTGAATTATTGTATTACTTAGACATTTTAATTAGCCCATTTTCTTTTGAATTATCACACAATAAAGGAATTGAATTTAATTATTATTATTACTAATATGATACATTTTTATATTTAGTTTCATTTGTTTGATTTTGTATTTGTAATGTTTTACTTTTATTATTATTGGAATGAATGTAATCATTGTATTATATTTCGTCCTGTAATGTTGTTCAGTGCTTGACTGTTATTGGCCTTACCTGGCTGTTGTCAAGCACTTAAATGAATTAATTGAATTGAATACTATGTTGACTTACAGATAGATACCAACGTTTCTTAGAAATGTACTGCCTGTTTCTTCAGGGTCGAAGTTCACACGGCGCATTTAACCAGAAAACCAACGTCTTCAAAATTGGTTCAGATTTCACCACATTGTTATCCAGTTAATAATAATTCAGTATGGATATTACAAACATAATAGAATATTCAAGTAAAATAAGGTAGTAACAATTAAATAAGTTATTACCTCACTCTGTAATCATGGTGTGAAACAGACATAGCTATTGTTATTCAATCATTCAAATATATTTGTGACATATCTCATGAAACAACAGAACATCGATTGGGTGGAATCAGTGACATACTCCGATATAATATTTTGTTACAGTGCCATTTTTGAAGACGTGTTGCAATAAATCTGCTATCGACAGCAACACAAACTCCCTCAAATTATAACATATGGTCTCATAACTAATTCTCCCATTTGCGTTAGTAACTGTACCATAATTGTACGATTCTTTATAATCATATACTATAAATCATTCTTGCTTGAAACTGCGGCAGGAAGAAATTTCACATAGAGACCAAAAGATTGATGTGAGATGCAAAATTGTACGTGTACGTCTATACAGCGATTATACCACGGTATCTAACGCAGGAGTGCCTTAACATTAGAAGTGAGTGTACTTCGAAGACATGTTCCAAGGCGAGGCACTGGTGTGAGTTAGCAGGTGGGTTATGTGGTAGAAGAGTACTCGTAATAAAGATATATAAGCGACAATTTAGGGAGTTACGTATAGCAGCAGTTAGTAGCTGAGAAGTTAAGATTGGGCCCAACTGAGCGCTACCGTGGTGGCGAGAAGTGGAGAGAGGGTAAGTTAGCTACGATGGTATATTCTGCTGCGTGGACATACGTTGAAACGGAATGGAGGCACGCTAGGTGGGATAACCGAGGTGGTTTTATTTGGATGGAATGTGCGTCTCGAGGAAAAGAAAACTGAGGGGGTGGAGGACGTTTAGGTAATCCAGAAACCAACTAAGACACCCTATAAATGTGTCAAGTAGAACCTCGTTTCGCATTATCGTCCCGTTTTTATTCTTAGCAGATAAAAATAACCCATACATTGCGGACAATACAAGTATTTAAGAATAGTAACAAATTTCGTCCACTGACACGATGCAAAAAACAAAGAATTATGACATTTTATGTAACTAATTAATTTCCTGGTAGCATAAACCGCGGGTCCAACACCGACACACCAAAGCCCGCCATAGGCATTTTTCTATTCTTCATTTTTACGTTGAAGGGTTGTTTCCCTACGCCCAACACCCAAACTGGAGAACCACCCATTATCGGCTGTTCGCGACTGCTTATTCTATATATTCTTAGCTAACCTCTATAACTGGAGGCTGTTACTCCATCCGCAACCTGAGAACGAGCCATGCCATGGTGATAGAGACCCACCAAACATGGTCTCACATTTTATTTGCCAGTTGTAATGAAAGGGTTATGATTTTTATGTGTGTTTGCAGAGCGATCTAAAACAGTCTGGCTGAACCTGGATTCAGTTTCATTATGAAGGGCACGCCTAATATACTGCAACATTAAACCGTAAAATATTTACATTCTGTATGTTTAATATGTCAGTGAATTTTAACAGGATCGAGGCCACTCTAGTTAACAGAAAATAATATTAGAAATTATAATCCTCAGATGGTTAAATAAACAATTTGTACTGAGCAATGATAACTATTTCATGTTCTTAAACGTTTTTGTTAATGAGTACTACAATGACACTGCATTTTATAAGTTATATAATTACACGTCAAAATATCCCCCAGCATCTCAGATTCATTTATTTCATCAGACATGAGCTTGAAGCGAAAGTTATATAGTATTTATTACACTTTCAATATGGGCCTATCTTATACCCACGACTAGTTTTATTTCAAGCTTTGTTTTTGGGCTACGTGTAGATGCTTTGTGAGGAATGTGTGTGTTTGACGGAGAGAGAAACACAAATTTCATTGACTCGTTATGATCAAGTAGGCCTGAAATCTTTCTGACATCTCAGGTCAAGATATCTGCGTTGAGACCAGCTGCCTTTGCTGACACGTATCGTGATTTTGGTAAATCATTTATAAAAAAGCAGCTGTTATCTATATTCTGCACAGTCCACTTTGACTTCGTGCAGATAGAAAATGTGTTTGTAGATGACGTCATTGTTACATATCTCCCAGGTCTCGATCACATTGATGACCATTTTAGTACTATACAACCGAAAAGCAAGCAATATTATAATAGTTTTTAACAAGTTGCTTAAAAAAGCTCTTTGTAATGGATACACGAAGTATCTTCATTCAGTCAGAACTGAATTCTTAAACGCAATTTAGAAAAGTTTCGTGCTTCAAAGTGCTAAACCAAAAGAAAATCAGAATAAATCCTCTTCCTTTTGAAGAGTACGAATATATGCAGGCACGACATTGTAAAGTTAAGCTTACGAACTTTAAGGTGACTTATCTTTAGTGGGTCCATTCCCCTCTGTGTGAACCGCTTTTAAATTTTACGTCTGTGATTATTAAATAAGTGATGTCTCAGGGAATGTGTACTGCAAATATTTTTTAATGTTGCTCTAAAACTACATTTTCTTTACACAATCATTTAATTGCATTTTAGGTCTGTGGTGGTATTTTACCACATTTCATACTGAAAGTTATAATGTGGAATTAATATAGGCGTGATTTTAATGACATAACAGCGTCACAACGTACTTGTAACAGAATCGAGAATCCATTACTAACAAGTGTTGCCAATCACCATCTTCATCAGTTATTTACAATGTTTTAATGCGTTATTATAGGGTGGGGATTGAACTTGTATCGGCATATTTCGGAGTCCGCTCCTCTTTGCAGGCCTGCCAACTAAACTATAAATTGATGGGATCTCGTGGCAGCTTGTCAACAGTCTACCACCGTCACCGCCACCATGAAATCAAGTTTTGTAATTAAACATTCATAGTTTTTAATCACGTGACTTCACACAGCCTCTCTCTCTCTCTCTTTCGTGCTATGATCATTCTAACAGCATATTGCAGGATACTGAAAATGTGATTTTCAATCAATTGGTGACATGATGCCGTAAACATTGGGTGGATTATTTGCCTAATTATTCAGCAACATGTGCTGATCTGTGTACAGGCCCCATTTCGTAACATCCTTGTATGAAAATAGTACGATTAATAATCAGTTTCGACGAAATGTGGTGCCTGTTCTGTCACATTATGTAGTCACCCTCATCATGCCGTGCGTATCTGAATTTTACGTGGTGTAAAATACAATTCGGAAGTATTTACGAAACTTCTTGATCAAGGTTTTCGAGAGATCCTGGGGAAAATTTTGATCTGGATACCGACTGTCATGGCGGAAGTTTTCCTCAGGCCTTCCTGCGAAATTTGCGGGATGGTACGGTTCTGTTAAAAGCGGGTCAATGCTACCATCGCTTTGTTCTACAGTCTTTCGAATTTATGTTCAGTAAAAATTTTATAATTCTTGTAACTGACTATGTCATTCATAATCCACACTAGTACGCTTAAATAAAATATAAGAAACATTTAAACACGGTTCTTTGCTTTATACAATAGCAGCACGTTAAGGGAACATACGGAATTACAAACACAAAATACAGTAAAGCAAATATATCTACTTTGTCACCGTGTGGGTGCAAATGGGCTACTCTGGAGGCTAAAAATTAGACGTGGTGATAGTTAGTATTTATTTAAGAGACATTTCGTTGTTGATGCTTGGTAACATTCGGTGGTTGTCTTGTATATTGAAAGACACTTGAGTTTTATGATAAGAGAAATTTTCTTTAAGACAATAATAAAATTCACAATTCACTAACACTCATGAACTAAATTTAATTAAACTCGACTAAAATGAAATAAATTTAAATAAACTGACATAAACTTAATTGAACTGAAAACTGAACTAAACTTAATATAAGTTCTGAATTGAATTTCAAATTCGAAGTAACTATAGCACTTTATCAGCATCAAAAATAATTTTTGTTTGCATTTCGTTCTCTACCATACCATAAAGTGTAATTAAAATTTGCTACGAATCTTCTTAGTTATTACACCGACTTTAATCAGTAAAAGCCGTCATATGGTTGAAGGTACAAAATATAATAAAGATAGTTTAACATTATTATATGTATAAATTATTGCCAATCAAACATTTTAGCCTAATTCTTAAGTCCTTTTCATAAAACTGTTGATTTCAAGAGAAAAATCCGAACAACTATAAAGAATATTACTTCGCCTCTTCGTGTTCTGTCTATAGTTGCAGGGGATAAACAAGTGAGTGACAAATATGCATTTGTTTTTAGCAAATTTTAGTAAAACTTCCTTTCGCTAATTATTTACACAAAATACTTAAACAATGGAATAATGTTGAAATGAACGTTCAACAGATCCTTGACAATCTGTAACTGATTAAGTGTGTTTTACAAGAAATAACTTTTTGTCGTGGCAAGAAAAGGAAGAAAGAGACAGTTTCCACCATGAAGCTGGTTTCAATCGATTTCAAAAGTTGAGTCGTTAGCTGTCACATTTTATATAAATGAATGTCATTAAGCTGTCTGCACTAAACTCAGTTAGATAGGTCAACATAAGCAGTCTTGAGGTATTAAAGAATAAAATCTCTCTCTCAGGTCACATAGTTAAGTGAATCAAAGCAAAGAGACGTATATTAAAATAATCTACAACAAATACATATATACTTATATAAAACGGATAAGATGTTAATTTTTTAAATGGATGAACATGATAATAATTTAATTGAACATTCATAAATCGACGAGTTGTAATAAGCACGTTATTCTCTGAGTTCGGACTAATTTGTTAAAGAGTTTGTGGCTACGTTACTGATAGAGCGGTAGACCCATTTGAGTGAGTGTTGATTTTAAATAAGACTTTAAATTATGGATATTCTCTAACAGTATTTCAGTGTAACGCGAAACCTCTCCTATTCTGCATATAAATTAGGCACGGTGGGTATTCTGTCGGGACACAGTGATTGACATGTTTTATTTAATAATACGCCCAGCCGTGAACTGGTGTTGATTGTCGGTACATACTGCACCTGATTGGATTACTGGGATCCGCGGGTAGGAGTTACGCAGGCTGGAATTAGCATGATCTCATCCCAGAAATTAGAATCCACGTGCCGAGCTGTACAGGTGAAATATTCTCTTGTTCTGGGTCATTAGTTTGACAAATAACACAATATTAAAGAATAAGAATAATGGGAAATTGCATTCAGATATTTCAGTTTTGTCAGATACTGTCATTTGCAAAATTTTCAATCAGTATATGAGATGTTTTATATCCCTAAAAATAATGTTTACCACCATAACACGGCACTATATTTTCCTCAGTTTTTAACAGCCAAAATTCCCATTCTTCGCCACAGGAACTTTTTGAAATAAATTATACTAAAAATCATAAGAAAACGCATATTCTACTAACATAGTTGATCTAGAAGTAAACGCAGAGAAAAGTAAGTGTACGGTCAGGTCGTAATATAGCTAAGGTGGTTAGTCGTCAGACTGTCAGGGTGGAGGCCTAGGTTTGCACCAGGACTGTTCTTGGTGGAGAAATTGGCATTGGGACAGGTCTTTCAGCGAGGCCTTCGATTTTCCCTGTCATTATCGTCATTCGTAAAAGTTGGAGGTAGAGTTCTTCCAGGGTCTAACGCCGTGATATGGTGAGCAAAAACGTGCTCCACATATTCTTAACATCGACACTGAATGGAGGTGAGTGAGCTGCTTTTAGAGCGCTTTATCCGATGTAAGAATCGCACGGGGGGCTGAGGGGGGTGTCCCCCTCAGGGCCGACCCATATTAACAATAAGTAGCGACTGCCTAAATGTTTTGTGAAACGTGAGTTAATACTACAGCCTGAAACAGGCTATACAAATCGATTATTTACTCGTATAACTTCTGAACTTCAGCTTTAAGATGAAATACTCTATCTTTATATCTCAGTTTTTGAATGAAACAGTTTGACTTTAATTGTTGGTATATGAAAGTAGTGGAAAATTTTCGATTCTTTGTCAGTTACGTCTTCGAAAATCGTAAAAGTTCTCCTTTACCTTTCTGCTTTAATAAACGCGGATGAATTAAAATCTTTTTTTTTCACGTCCTCCGTCTTGAATCTTACATTTACCAACAAGTTATTGTATTGGCGCCAAATATTTTTGGCTAAGCTTTTGTAAATTTTAAAAAGTGCGATTGCCTGTGCTCGTACCTAACATTCAGTGCCAGCACTTTTTCCAAAGTCCTGACCGTGAGGTTAGCATGAGCTGAGGCTGACCGAGATATCCTTCACCTCTTAGCCCTTTAGATATTCCAGAATCTAATATTCTAGCGATAAAGAAATTGGCATATCATTCCTTGTAATTAATGTTAATAATTTCGCTGTGCAAACAGAAATTATGGAAATACAGAATTATAATAAACATATTGACTATAATAACGAACAAGTTATCATAAAGTTTTTCTGAATGCATTATTTCTAAATCGGTAGACTATTTTCGTTTAGATTTCTTCACCAGAATTTCGTGTTTTCTTTCATCCTCCGTTGCTTAATTTTAAGAATATATTTACCTTGTCTCCCCAGAAAGGACTTCGTGTTTCACGATCAGAACTTCTAAAACGACGTACTTCTATTTTATATCTACATTACTAATAATCTCAGAAATATTTCATTATGTGTGTCATAATAACTGTTTGTACATCACCCCTCTGCCACTGAAGTTTCTTTCAGACATTTCTGAGTGAGAAGGAGCTATATTAAATCGCTGCTGGAGGAACATGGATACAGAGTTAGTACACTCACACGACAAAGACCGTAATCTGAAGATGAATTTACACAGCAACACTGAATTCGCACTGAAACTTTCAGGGACGACGTAGTAAAGACATTATTTGCTTTTTTTAGTAATATTGTAGGCTACCATTTCGTTTGTCTGAAGACTTTTGAAAGTTTTTTCATAGTTTATTTAACAACTTTTCCAGTTACATAAGTTTTATGATATCGAAGGGGAGGATGACTGTAAACGATGAATCTGAAAAGATTTGTAAGGAGTCTGTCGCGACCTGTTTTAATGTAGGCTCACTATCAGAGCATTTGCTTTAAAACCAACAAGAAATCAGTGTAGCCGGTGTCAGGGCCGATAACCGAATCCGAGACATCCAAGATATGAATCTGAAATATGAATATCTCAATCGCTACGTTCAGTGCTTACTGACAGAAAAATCAATTAAAGAACAACTTCTCTGTGTTCCTATGAAGATATGAGTTATGATATTATGCTATGCAGTAGCTATACCTCTTCAGAAAGAATATACAACGTTAATTTTAATTTATCCGTAATATAAACGCGTACAGAATGATTTAATCTCTTATTATCTAAAATAGAACGTAGAGAATTCTGTAACTTTGGTGACCAGACAGTTGTTACGTTTCGTGTTCGTTCTGAGTATAAAATGACGAGACTGTATACATATATACGTAAAGAGTAATTTATTATAGGCTGATTAAGTGTAAGTTGGTCTACTGGGGTGTTACGCCTGTGGACTTGTAGGTTGATATCAACGTTTCGGAGGTACATACTGCTTCCATTTCCAGGTTTCATGATGGAAGCAGTATGATCCTACGAATTTGGTATCTGACCACAAGTTCCCATTGCGTTCCAACCCAGAAGTCCAACATCTTCATCGCCGTGAGAAACTCAAATCTAACGTACGCTTATGAAAACTTTTAGCAATGTGATAAAATTTTTGTTATATTAGGTGTTTTAGCGCGATAGAATATTACTTTGTATCGTGAAAATACTTATGAAGAACACTTGTTTTAGTTGAAAGGTCAAATGTATGGAATTCTTATAAACCGCTTTCCGGGTGGTCCGTAACATCGCTGTCTTTTTGGCTGTCCACGTGTAGCAACAATTTTCATGTGTGAGAAGTGAACGTGATATGTCTCTGGTGCAGCGTTCATCGTCGGAAGTTCAAAGGTGGTTCTGTTGGCAGGCCATTAGCTTCAAAGTAATTTAAAAGACTGAGACTGTATTGCCTGTCTGTATATTTCGTTTTCTCCTCGTAACCGACGTGTGGTGAACTGCAAGGAACATGCTATGACTTCTTACCGGACACGACAACAATGAAGAATATGAAGAGTGATGCTACGAGCCGGCGGGCGGACATGGCACTGTCAGCGTGCCACTGCACCGGTCCACTGAGATCATGTCAGGACAACCCACCCACTGAACACAACGCTCGTTCACTTGCTCACAGTCACTTGTGTCTTCGGAGGACGTCGCGAGTCGCGGTCGATCGGTCGGTCGGTCCGCCTGTGTCCCTCGGACGACTACTGCTTTGGACCGTCTTTCGGCCTCCTTCCGGCAAAGCGTTGCTCTGTACAGGCAAGCGCACTGACTTCCTATAGACGAGCGTAACTCCACCTACTGCGCGGGTATGCACCAACTCGCCACGTGCTCCGCAGTCTCTCATAGACACAAAAGAACGCGCTCGAACATTAGCTAAAAGTAGAAACTAAGCCCGTTCATTTCTCTAATTGCAATGTTAAAAGTACTTTCTAGACTGTAATAAGCCGAGATCTCCGAAGGTATTAAAAAGACCGCTTCCCTATGAACACATATATCTAATTTAACTTAAATTAAAGTAAAAACTCATGGATTTTAGGTTCAGCCGGTGTTGCCTTTACAGGACCTTTAATTATATTTCTGCTAATTACAGTATGAATATTTCCCGTGAGAAGTAACCGACATGCCTTCCATTACACCGATACTGCAATTAAACTCCTGAAAATAGTTCACAGTTGTTAAACTAGTACGGAAATAAGGTGTTAAAGAGTTAGTGTTATGTAATTATCTGTGCACTTACGTTCCACGTGATTTGCAAGAGCATATATCTGTTTCTCAGATAAACGTCTGCAGCAATAGCAGAGCCTTTTAAAGGTCGTTAAATGTGAAGATAAATGAGTTCATGAGATGATTTTACACCAACATGGAGCAAAACTCTTACAAACATATTAGGGTATCCCATTACGATAGTCTCCGTCGGATTCTGCTTCTGAATCTATGTTTTCATAGCTCTGCAGATTAATTAGAATTGATAAGACAAGGCATTTGATTTCTTATTGGATTTGAATGTATACTTCAATTTAAGGAATGGAGAGCACTTATTATCGTTAGTCATTAGACATTATCAGATGCTTAATAACTTAATAACTCCATTGTACCTACGCTGACATACAAGCATCGTTAAATGAAATATAAAGAGTTATCCATTCGTTTGCATATATATTTTTGGCGCTGGAGCTTAATTTGAGTCTTATCATCTGATAAAATGTAGATTATTAATAAAAGATATGTTAGAACTTTGAAGGAAAACAACTTCAATTTACGAAAAAAAAAATCGTAAACGTCAGTACTTAAAATGTTTAGTATGTGTGTATTACACATTTCAATCACTTATAGTGAGTTCCGACGATGGCATAAGTCTAAGGCAAATATTAGGCTCGTTGTAGAATTTCTTAGTTTTGTCCAACGTCTGTCATTCCGAAATAAACAAACATTTCGGAAACTGGATAACTTACCGCCTTTGCGTGAAAAGGTTGGGTGTATTGAAATAGCTATATTACTGACAAGCGTTTATGAGACTCGATGGTTTACAGATAACGAATATCATTAAGACATTTAAATTTCAGTAGGAAGGAGTTAGGTTATATTGCCAATATACAGCGGTAGTAATGTGTTAATTTCTGTAATGATACTTTTATCAAAACCGCCCGGTGGTCTAGCGGTTAGAACGCTGGCCTTGTAATCCTGGGGTCCCGGGTTCGATTCCCGGTGGTGCCCAAATTTATAACTAGTGTTGGGTAAGGCCGTGGTCCAGGTATCACGGAGTTTTTCTCCGAAACTTTCCCGGATTCTCCATGACATCCCAACAATTACTCCATTCACACACAGAAGAAGGAAATGGCAAACCACTTCTGAATCATAATTGCCGAGGACGGACCTGTCGTCAGACAGAACACTAATAATAAAAATAACTTTTATCAACTGAACATATATATTAAATGCAAAGGCTCAGTTGGGAAAGATGCGAAAAGAGCGCCTTGTGGATTGCATTATTGCTTCAGTTTTGTAGACGTACCAAGCGCCAGGCGTGACTCAGAAAATCCTCTAGTCAGATTGTTCCGGTCTTAGATTCTGAATAGTGAAATTCCGAATAAGAAGCAGTAATTCTGACTACAGCGTCATAGTGCATAGATAGGCTTTAGTAATGAAAACTCTAAATTAACTTATTTTTAAGTAGGATTTGAGGTTTTCAAGGCGCTACAACACAGAAGACAGCTTCAGAGCACTTTTAGTTGGTCCGTCGAGCACTTTGGTATTCGAACGCTTCCAGACGCGGGACGTTTTCAAATCACTGCTGTGATTTAGTGTCGTTCTGCTGCAGTAATCCAATTCGACCTCCTGAGAGATTTCCTTATGGAGGCATCAAGCCTAAAATGGACTGTACGAGAGAGGCGAAGCCCACGAAGTAAGTTGATGACGCCCATCTGGGGTAAACGACTCACGCTCCGTAACGCCCGCAAATGGAAGGGCGCGAACTTTCTGACGTGGCGAGGTTAAAAATACAGTATTTTGTTAGTTTATGTTGTAAGTGAACATAGTCTAACGATTTAACGTAATCAGGATTATTCGTCCCCTGTGATTTATCAGCGTGTTGTGTCATTGTATAATCCTTCCTTCCTTCCTTACTCCCATAACGTCTGTGAGGGTAAGAAAAAAACTTTATTTAAATATTTAGTAGGACATTCCATTTGATTACACTTTTTACGTTTCTCAATAAATATTTGTTTTATCCACATAAAAAGCTGTCGCATCTGTCTGTATGTGTCGCATGGTGCATAGAAAATAAATTAAATTGTTTTATGATTATATTTTATATTTCCACGTAAATTATTACGTCATTAGTTCATATAGTAAGAGAACGTCTATGAGTTTCGCTATTGTTGTGAATATTTCAAAGTAAAAGAGTTAACTATATTAAATTAACCCTATCTTTGGAGATTTGTGGTTTCTAGAAATGCCACAGATTTCAGTATTTGGCAAGGACTGTAAACATTTAAACTTATATCCACAAGAAACTGAAGAATAGAATAAATTTTACTGTCAAAAATACCCGGGCTAGCCATTACATACAGAGGACTTCTTTGTTTGTAGGTGTAGGGTCTTCGCATAAATACTTTAAATTCTAAGAACCTAAAGGCTCGCGCTGTTTCCTAGTTTTACTTATCAACGCTCAAGAAGTGTTTATTAGAAACCTCTTAGACATGCTTGTAATTTCCCGTCGTTCCAAATACAGTGCTTTTAACTAAAGTGGTTCATTACCTGTTTCCATAGTTACCGTGTATTTACTCCGAAACTGATTGTAGAACTGAAATGATTCAGTTACACGTGATAAGGGTATTGAAAGGGAAGTCTTCCTTGTCAACTTAGAGGTAAGTCTTTGTACTTATCCGATTCTATCTCCTATATACAGAAACATTCCCTTGCGAAGATCCCCCAAATTAAACGAAAGCTCAGGTTAATGAACCTGTTAAATTCTGACGGAACAGCCGTCAAACACAAAGGAATTCGGTTTATCTCCTTTCCATTTAAATAAGACCAACAACGAAGTAAATTTCTTAAAGAAAAATAAGTCATACATCAACATTAGACTATACCAGGGGTGGGGAACCGTTTCATGTTGGAAGGCCGCATTAATTTAGCTGTAATCAAATAAGGCCGCATTCAAGAAACTTCAATTAGATATACTTAAAAATATACATTATTTTGTAAAATTCTAACTACTATGTACTTAATGATATCAAAAAATGAAAACTATTTGTTAATTTTAAAGATAACTAATCTTTTAATGACTTTGTTGTGTCTGCTTTTTGTTGGAAAGCATTTGAATGTCTGGTTGCAGCATGGAGGTCCGCAGTTTCAGTTGATCCTCTAGATGGGTATCCGTCATTTGTGACCTTTAGGGCGTCTTGAAAAATGTATTAATAAAAATAAAAGCATTTGTTCTGTAAAATTTGGATTCAGTCAAAAGGCCTCACTTAAGGACCTAGAATGCCATATGTGGCCTTTAGGCCGCAGGTTCTCCACCCCTGGTCTATACGCTTAATCACTTTTATTGTATAAATTTATTTTGTGACTATTTTTCACCATCTGAATTCATGATTTGAACATTCATTTGCATATTAACATAAGATAACAGATCAAAGAACATAAATAACTAGTGGATTTTAAGTACAAAATAGAAGTAATACATTGTTTTGTAGACGGTATTAAGTATTTTGCTATAATTACACTTCGGTAAGCGTAAATAACGTTTCAAATGCGAGAACGAATGTTTATTATACATCATCTTCAAGATATTCTGCCACATTCTTGGTTATTTATTGTAACGTTATACCAATCTGTACCCTTCCTGCGTGTTGTATAGGTACCGGGTTCGATTCTCGTCCTTAAAAACGTGACCGTTTATCCTCAGTTCCTTCAAGAAACTTCTCAGACAACAAGCATTCAAAGAAACTGCATCCCCACACAACTTAATTGCGTCTGATACAGTTATTTTTCTTTTATTAGTGATGTGATTATTTGTGTTTTCTCTCAATAAGTTAACATCATCAGCACAAACAGGAAACTGTTGTGTCGAAGCTGTTTTGTTCATGAAGTGATAGGTTTCCATGAGCAGGAATGTGTGCAAAATCAAGGCAACGCAAATATTTTTAAATCTCTAGGTACCTTTCTTTCTTAGAGGCAATGATCATGGACCGATGATTCATCTACGCATGTTGATCATGCGTGATCAATGTTTAGCTTGCAAAGTTTTGTCGCTTCGTGCAGTATTCTTCCGTTTAAGCGTCTTTCAGTAGCAAATACATTCACATTAACAAGTTTTTAAGTTCTATGCAATTTTGTTTTAATTACGCTGTTACCAATCAATAGCGATCAAAGATATCAACTCTCGCGTTCGAAAATCACAACGGCCGCTGGATGAAGTGGACCTGGAGGTGCAGATAAAACAGTCCCCTCCTGTTACAGCTACTAGATTCTTTTTCTCAAACAGCTCCAGAAATAGGACATAAAAATTCAAATGTTGCCTTAAGCAAAGCGTCTCCTTATGAAGGGGACATGGTGTGCAGAGCGGGTAGCCCTACCCGAGGCGTTGGTTTTTTTTTCTTATATATGCGTCACTCTAAAGAAAGAGAAATGCCTTTCATTTATGCAATCTACCCCCCTGTTTCCGAGCTTTCTCTCATTCTCTCATTCTCTCCGCAACTGTTCCTATTACTGTCAGAACGTTTACAGAAACTGCAAGAAAAAATTGTAAAAAGAATTTAGTAAGAGAGTAGAGAAAATTTGTTGAAATATGAGGTCGCTGTTCTCTTGAGGACGCTTGTTTTCAAAAAAGCAAGAACGACAATCTATACAAATAAACGGGCCTTTGAAGTTCCATTTACAAATAATAATACATCCATATAAATATAGACAAGTGGGCCTTACATTTGCACGAAGGGGCAAGCAGTCTGATGATTTTGTATTTTCTTTGACATTCCAAATAAAATGAGAACCGTTTTGGAGTCGTAAACAGGTACTTTAACAAGCTCTTCGTCATTTGATAAAGGCTAATAAGACTAAGTGTGTGCTTTCGACAACTTCTGGTACGTTTGTCTAGGGACACATTTTCTTATTAATTAGATGTGAGTTTTATAAATTTTTGAAAGTATATTTAACTTTATAATTAATTGGTTAAGATGTCTACATGATATTGTGGATTATCCCCAGGAAAAATATTCCCTTCCCCATTCTGCTTTGTCTGTAGAGTTCATTTAAGTGCACTTCTATGCTCCGTATCCCTATTTATCACAGATACTGTACATGCTTGCCAAACCTTCACAATTAACAAGAAATTGATGTTATGCCTCACATTTTAAGACGAAACTCTTTCAGTCTTAATGGCTTGTGAAAAACAACGCTCTACATAGTCTGCGATAAATAAACTTATCGCATCAGTCTACATGCAGCAGAAAAAGCATAACTGTTAATACGTCTTTATTCGTGTTGATGTGGGAGTGAATTGTTCCGCCTTCACTTGACGCCTCGTGAATTAAAAGTAAGAGGTTCTCTGCTAATTAAAAATTTCTTATCCTAATGGCAGCATTTTACTTAACTATCTTCTCTGTATCAGAACCATCAGTAGCTAAAAGTGTTTACCGATTTTCTCGTCTGTGGAATCCATTTCGAAACTTAGGCTTAACAGAAATTAAAATACCATTGAAGATGGCTGTCTTCAGGGCTGTTACGCCCAGCAGTGTAGTAGAAGTTCACAACCCATTTATTTCCTTCCCACTTGTCATATCATACATCAATTCCTGCGACGTATTATTCATATTTTAACTACCGTTTAATTGTGATTTATTTTTATTTGTAGTGTTCTGTCTGACGACAGGTCCATATGAACAGGATCCTTCCATCCTTTTCTCGGACTGGGACCTGTTCATATACGTTCTTGGCAGATGATCCAGAAGTGGTTTGCCATTGCCTTCTTCTGTGTGTGAATGGAGTAATTGTTGGGATGCCACGGAGAAACCGGGGAAGCCCCCGGAGGAAAACTTCGTGTTGCCTAGGCCACGGCCTTGCCCAACACAAGTTATAAATTCGGGCACCGCCGGGAATCGAACCCGAGACCCCAGGATTACAAGGCCAGCGTTCTAACCGCTAGACCACCGTGGCTGGTTTTAATTGTGATATTTAGATGTAATTTATTTAATTTTTAATTGAAGAAAACTTACTCAGTTGTCAAAATATGCTTCTCTTTAAACACGTACGTATATTTTATTTGACAGAGAGAATAAAGAACGGCAGCCAATTGTCGGTTTTATTACAGTGCAGTTACAAATACAAGTGCAGACATTAATGTGACATGTTTCGCGTCACGGATAAATTGTGTACTATGAGTCGTTTCTAGGAATACCCATGAATTCGACTTGAGTTTACGTAAAGTAAGGTTTGTGTTAACAGCTACGAAACGGGATTAATTTTGCAGGATAGGTATTTGTTTAAATACCAAATACTAAATTCAAACGAAATCTTGAGCTGTAACATGGAGGCTCTGAGGAAATACCTTCCCTTTACTTATTCACTTTATATAATGCATACAAAAAAATAAAAAACAAAGGATTGTAAGTAAGCCGCTTTCATTCCATAGACATTTTAATGAATTATTCACAATTTTCAGAAGTTATTAACTTAAGGCCTGACTCTGGAATGCTTTTTATGAGTCTGTCATTAATACATCATTATAAGAAATAAACTTGAATCTAATTATCTTTAAAATCCTGCAGGCTCTGATATTGAAACGACGTGTTGCAAAATAATATTGGAGTGTAGTTCTAATTAGCCATGCATTGGCATCAATGACTGATCCACTAAAGTGTGTCTGTCTTTTCTTTACAGAGACCAGTATGGCGAAAAAGAGGTAAGTTATTGGACCATTTGTAAAATATGAGTAATGTTTAATTAAACCCCTTTGATTTGTGAGTCCTTTACAGTTAACTGTATTTTTCCCTTTATAGTTCGTTCTAAATGTCATTACTTTGTTATAAGCTACATCTTAATAATTCAAAGCTTTTGATTACTAAGTCTCGCAGGAAATAGAATTCCATACACACGCTCTTCAACGTCACTAGAACAGTGTACTGCGTCTTCACCGAAACAAAACAATGAAATGAGCAAATTAGGAAACGTACCTACAATTGTTTGCTTTACTCGTAGAGCAATGATATCGTATTCTTGGCACCATTGTATATATATTCATATTTCGCTTCTTCCTATATGCAGAACGGATGTAAGGACGTGGTGTAGAAGAGAATATTATTATCGTTATAGCGTGAGTCCAGAAGTACGAATATAGACGCATGCGTTGTTCATTATATCACTTTGAAAAGAACAGAAGATGGTAGCAAACAAGCAGTTACGAGCGCTCTCTGCATCGTCGTGGAATTACTTGCTGTGTAACCTTATTGGCACAACTTTGTTCTGAAGCAGACTGGCACAACAGACTAGTGAAGACTGAGATATGTCTGTTTGTCTTCCACTGCAGTGGAAAAATACTTTCTCTGCTCTAACTCAGCAAGGAAGCTGTTAGGTCTATCTCCCCATATGGTCTTTTGTTATTTCAGGTTGTGTCAGAATGTACGTGGGTCTTTGAAAGGTTTTGTCTTTAAAGTGTGCTATTAATTTTAGTAAAATATCGCTTTATATTTTGTGCTGAAAATCGATTTATTTTAAAGACAATAAATGGAAGCAAATAGTCCTATTCTTAAATGAAATGTTACTTGGTTATTGAAGATTTCTGTGTTCTGGTTTGTTGCGCTGTATAGTACGGTAGATGTTTACCAACGTTTCAGAGGTCATACTGCCTCCGTCATCAGGGCAATTCATCGCCCTGATGACGGAGGCAGTATGACCTCCGAAACGTTGGTTAACATCGACCAGACTACACAGCGCAACAACCCAGAAGACATAAATCTTCATACTCATCACCCTGATGACGGAGGCAGTATGACCTCTGAAACGTTGGTTAACATCGACCAGACTACACAGCGCAACAACCCAGAAGACAGAAATCTTCATACTCATCGCCCTGATGACGGACGCAGTATGACCTCTGAAACGTTGGTTAACATCGACCAGACTACACAGCGCAACAACCCAGAAGACAGAAATCTTCATACTCATCGCCCTGATGACGGACGCAGTATGACCTCTGAAACGTTGGTTAACATCGACCAGACTACACAGCGCAACAACCCAGAAGACAGAAATCTTCATACTCATCACCCTGATGACGGACGCAGTATGATCTCTGAAACGTTGGTTAACATCGACCAGACTACACAGCGCAACAACCCAGAAGACAGAAATCTTCATACTCATCACCCTGATGACGGAGGCAGTATGACCTCTGAAACGTTGGTTAACATCGACCAGACTACACAGCGCAACAACCCAGAAGACAGAAATCTTCATACTCATCGCCCTGATGACGGACGCAGTATGACCTCTGAAACGTTGGTTAACATCGACCAGACTACACAGCGCAACAACCCAGAAGACAGAAATCTTCATACTCATCGCCCTGATGACGGAGGCAGTATGACCCCTGAAACGTTGGTAAACATCTACCAGACTACACAGTGCAACAACCCAGAAGACAGAAACCTTCATACTCATCTCCCTAATGACGGAGGCAGTATGACCTCTGAAACGTTGGTTAACATCGACCAGACTACACAGCGCAATAACTCAAAATACAGAAATCTTCATCCTCACCGCTGTGTCGCCCTGATTATGGAGGCAGTATGACCTCTGAAACGTTGGTTAACATCGACCAGACTACACAGCGCAACAACCCAGAAGACAGAAATCTTCATACTCACCGCCCTGATGATGGAGACAGTATGACCTCTGAAACGTTGGTTAACATCTACCAGACTAAACAGCGCTCTGAAAACCTCAAATCATACATGGTTATTGTTTATCCCCGATATTCATTAAGTAAATTACCTAAACTATGCATACATCTTGAAATCAGCAAAGGATGGAAAGAAATTTGTTGTTTTCCATTTTATTCTAACATTCTTTGTGACGTAACTCAGCTGCAGAATTATTCATCCGAGTGGCAGATACTCCACAAACACGCCAGAGGCGAAGTTCTTCATTACACTGCTCTAGTGTTTCCTTGTCATCGTCTTCGCCGTCGTCACTTTGTGGTGAGGTCTGATGTATCAAAAGGGATGGACTCGCCATTGTGGCCAGGGAATTGGAACACTGTTGAAGGGAGTGTCACATGGCAGAGTAAATTGTAAGTCCTTAATTCGAACACAGCCGTTCAGATTATCAGGGCACAAAATTAAGTCTGCTTGGCAGACTATAGCAATGCAGACTACATTGCTGAGCCGGGTTTTATCACGTGGATTACTATCGGGAGTGTGGGTCTTACAACAGTAAATCTTTGTTTTTTTATTTAAGCCATGTTGCATTAAAGACTGCCAGATCTAAATTTTAAGAAGAGAGTTTTATGACGTTTTACTTGGCACCAAAATATCTTAATGTCGTTCCAACCTACTCAGCTGCAGAAACCTTGTTAGTGATGGAAGACGAGCTGGAAAGTAGACCTGCTCATTTTGTTAAGTTTGTCTCTCTCTCTCTCTCTCTCTCTCTAAATGACAAAGTAATACCTACCTTACTGTCCTCCTGGTGGTGGTAAAGCGAAGGTTCAATATCGCTGATACTGCAGCCAACCATGGAAGACGAACAAGAGTCAGTTCCATCCAACTGTCACCCTAATAACCCCCGTAGTTACGAACAGTCTGAATGTTATCCTCTTTATATCCTTCTCACTCTCTCCCTCTCCCTCTCTCTCCCAAGTGGCTTGTCACCAAGAGCATTTCTTGTTTTTTTTCAGTTCGAGGTTACTGTAACTTCGTAGATTTGAGTTCCTAACCTTACAAAAGTCCTGTGTTAGTCAAGAAATTATATAATATAATCGTATTTTAATATTTTACTCGTTATTAATTACCAACTCGGCTTCAAATAGCATGATACTAGCTAAACGTATATAGATTGATTTAGTATGTGAAATCGATAGTTTTTAATGAGATTCGGTGTATATTGTGATAGTTAATAAAATAAGGTACTGCTCTTAGTATGAAGAAGTTTTGATATAATCATGTCGTCTGAATCCTGTTTTCTATTTTAGAATCTTGATTGCACTAGTGAAAGTTTACACTTTCATTCTCAATCTGAAAGTTATTTAAAATTCCAAAATAAGCGCTATTGTTATAACAGTGTACATTGTTTAGCGGCTTCAACAAAGGGCAAAAATAAGAGAACTTTGATTACTTAAACGCTTTCGTAATTTGTTAATATAACATTTTTGTCAGCGAAAAGGTAACTTGGGCCAAGAAAGGGACAAATATGAGATGTGTCCATTATAGTCCGAATTTCCTGGTTGTTGTATTTTGTAGAACACAGAGGTGGGAACAAGCAGAGTTGCGGTTTACCAATTAGGAGCGTGAATGATAATAATTTATTATGAAGGCGTATTTGAGGGGTTATGTTTCTTGGTAAACTCTATACTGTGCCCCAGTATCTCTAACATTAATGGTCGTTGTGTTGAAGAGATTCAGACAAACTCCATCTGAAGGATCTAGTTACATCAGAGTACCCTTAAGATTCCTGGGTCAAATATCAGATTTAAAACAGGTCAAGAATTCTTTTCTTCAATTTCTCTCTATAGTGATCTTAGAAAATAGAACATCATCGCCGTTCCATGACGTAGGGAACACGTCTGTGTGTACGCCGAGAAACTCTCTCTGATTTAAATTGTTTCATAGCAAATTAGGTTATATTCATTAATCGACATACCGTAAAAATAATTGTTATTAACCACTCTAATGAAGTTCATGTAGTGTTTCGTCTGTTCATTGGCCCGCGTATTTCAGAACCGGAACTAATAAATGGGTTTCGATGAAATTTGGTAATGGGGATCTATATCGTAACAAAACTAAACTGTTCCCATTGAACAACTTCCGCTTGACAGGCTGCTCGTCGCTAAGCTAGTAGACGATTTTCTCGTTTTTATGAAGCTCGGCTGTTATATTATACCCACAGAAGCGCACAGCTGGGCCCTATACTGAGACAGATGGGTCTAGAATCAAGACTCATCTGTCTCAGTATAGGGCCCAGCTAAACTCTAGACTCTAGACTCTAGACTCTAGATTACACCCTGATATCTCATATTGGTTTTAATAATTATCTTACCATCTGAGCGTATGACTATCAGGTTATCTCTTTCTTTCAGATTTTCCGACTACATGTACAAACATTCTTTGATAGGAATGTAGGATACGTTAAATGTAATACGAGACATGATAATCTCTGTCTCGTCGCAGCGTGTGGTATGTAGTGTGATAAGTTTTGTAAAAATATGTCTGTGTTATCAAGAAAATATTTGTGTCTTCAGCAAAAGTGGATATGGAGACGAATGACGTTTCTAAAAATCACAAGGAGAGCATTTAGGAGAAGTTTACTCCATCTGCGTAGATGTAGAAAAAACATACCAAAAAGTTGTATTCCATCAATGATGTTTTAGGTGGAAGTAAATTAAGAGGGCTGAACCCTCGTGAGAGGTAAATGCCCTCTTGACGTATGGAGTAATCACAATTTTAAAGGTTTTAAATCAGAAGAACGTTTTTTTTAAGTAGGAGGGTTACAGTAGCCTCAGGAAAGAACAATCATGCGTTGAGAGTAGTGATGAAGGGTAGTTCGCCCCCTCAATTCCCTCTACCCCGCCAATGTCATCGCCAACGGGTGCCGCCTCCCGCTTCTAGACAGATGGTCTAGTTATTGCAAAGTCCAGCTTCATGCAGTAAGACGCCCCATGGTAGGGATCGCGTGTTTTCGCGCCTGGCGATTTATAGCGTCACATCTCACTAGCAGGAGCCTTGTCCAAGTGTCGCATGGAGGAGGGATCTTCTTGCCCTTCATTTCCCGTCCGTCCTGGGCTCCTGTGTCTGTTCGTAGGTTTACCACTTAATTTGGCCAACCATTTAATGCTACCACAAATTCTCTCCTTAACCACACCCTTTATTGCCTCCACTTACATTTACAGTCAGTGATGAAATGATCACGTCATGTGATGCAATACCTACAAAGTGAAGAAGCCTCATTGACAAAGGAATTTCGTTTTTGGAAAATCGTGTATTACCGATGCACTAATTTAAAATTGTTCATTAAGTAATATGTGATTAATAATAATTTAGTTCTTCTCGTCTATTACAGTGTTTGCAAAGTGCCTACAAACGTTGGCAATTCTGAGAACAGCGCACAAATTGAGAAAGGTTTTGACATTGCACTTCAATAGCTGTGAATGTGCCTTCCAGAGGGCATACTCATTGAGTTTAACGAACAAGGTTGTTGTAAAATAATAACACTAACAACTATACAATTGTGTTCAAATGGATAAACGAAAATTATTGCAAACAGGACTTTGACCAGGAAAACCCTTGGAAAACAACGATGTTGTTTGCACTTAATCATCTTATTCTACTAAAAGAGGGTTAGTTTTAAATAATGAACAGTTTTCTCTGGTGCTTATCTGCTAACCACCACACCGGGCAAATATATATGGGAGTAAAGGTATTGTTCCATGAATTCATAACCTCGGCACGAGACGGGGTAATGTTTAGCTTCACGTTCCGGCCTCTATATCCGCCAAGACAGAACCCCGATGTCCACTGGATAGAAACTGGGTTGGCCAATCAGGTCTGGACGTTCTGGTTATGAGAACAATTCTGCCCTGTCAGAAATCGAACCCCGATCGTCCAGCCCGTAGCATAGAAAGTATGGTGTCTTATTTACCTCGGCTCAAAAGGATTAGCTTTAATACTACTAATAATAACAACAACAATATTATTATATTGCATTAGGTCGAGGTAGACTGATATAATGTTTTAAATAACTGGATTTATTATTCCAAGTGACGTGTTTCCGAAATTTTATAACACACACGAGATGCCAATAATAATTGAAATCTAGTGTGTTTTATAAAATTCTTCCGAATATGATTATTAACTTTTACTGAACGGACGTCCTACTTCTGCGATAAAATTATTGTTTCCTTTCATTTTTACTATATGCGACTACGTACGTTAATTGCGTTGTCACGATCGGTGCGCCAGCCGTCGTATGGACTCGCCCTGTGACTTTTCCACCCGGAAAGGCCGCCTCGCTGCGCTGCCACTCAAGGGACACAGATGCACTGGAGCAGTGAATGTGATTTTTCACTACGAAGTGTTGTTTATTTTCTTTCAGTATGTTGCGCAGAATAGAACCAAGTATAAGGAGTCTGCGAAGGCCCCTTCTTAACTTTTTCGTATTGTTATGAATAAGTAATCCCACGCCCTTCACTTCGTTTCCTAATGTATAGACATCCAGCGTAATGATTAAAATGTAAATATTCTGACTTATCTGTTATTTCATATGGATGCTTAATTTATTTTCCTTAAAGAAATAACATACCGGGTATTGGTTGGGAAGCCTGAGGGGAAGAGACAGCTGGAGAGACCTAGACGTAGATGGGAGGATAATGTCAGGCGGGATCTAAGGGAGATAGGAGTTGAAGGAGACTGGATTTTGTTGGCCCAGAACAGGGTCCGGTGGAGGGCTTTGGTTAATTCGGTGATAAACCTTCGGGTTCGGTAAGCCATCTAGTTAGTTAGTTAAAGAAATAACATATATTGATGATGTGTGGGAAGTGATGACGAAGATAACACACATTTGGACTAAGAGACAAAGAGAAAATCATTGAATTTTGGAATAAATTACATAAGGAACTTCAGAATTTATGTTTCGTTTCATATTATTGTAATAGCCAAATTAATTTGAGTGAGTGTAGCTTACAAGGTGATTGTACGAAATACTCGCATTGTCTTAATTGAAAAAAGTTTTCATTTGTTGTAATTATAACTTTTTGGTGAATACCATTCGTATTCTTCTCCAAATGAATACACAATTTGACGCATAATAGTTGCAATAACATGCGGCTAAAATTGGAGACACTAGAAGAGCATACATAATTTTGGCGAGAAAACCTATTGGAACCGCTCTTTAAAGTTTCCTTGCTTGCCTAACACCTTGTTTGTTCAAGTTACATTATTAGTATACCTCTTCATATACTTCACCTTAAAGTTGGTAAAAGGATTTAAAATCACAAGTAACCAATCTCAAAAACGTTTTCTCAGAAATTCCAATGTCTGTAAAAGGGGACGAAAGAAATGACCTATCGTTTTGTTGCTTCAAATAGAGTTGCCGAGCAGGGAGTGAGTTTTCAAACGTCCTATAGTGCATTTTCTGGAGAAACTTGTTATGAAACAGGCAGGTAACACTCGCCCAGCAAGACTTGATAACGGGTGTTACCGATTCTCCTCGCAGTGTAAGCTAACACCTCGTTCGTCTTGGCGCCTTCTGGTGGACCGGCCGTCAAACCCAGCTGTGCCACCGATCTAGAAGTAGAAACCGAGCCATCCCCCATCCTGAGTTCAGTCACGATCTTCTGTAACACACCCAGCCCCAAGCTACTTTCATTTTAGTTTCTGTGCTACCTTAAGTCGCCGTATGGATTCCTGTCGCCCGCCACCCACAATTCTCTTCCACTCAACACTGACTGCAGACTGCGACATAAGAAAGTCAGTATATACCAATACTGAAGCAGATTGTAACCCAGGCACGGGCCGTCAACTTGCGCCGTGGATTAAAGAACATGTCTTACACAACGGCGTTTCGAAAAACTTGTTTAAATTCAAAGACACCTTACTTGACTCACGTACGTTTTCGTCCTGTGACTCTGTGTTTAATCAGAATTTAAATAGCTCGACAATTTTTCGTAAAAAACACAGATTTCAGATATCGTAAAAAACCGTTCAGGCGTTCTCGTTTTACGGACTGAGCTTTTCTAGTAGGCGCTCCGCAGGGATGTGAACTGAAACATGTGTAGGGCGGCTATAAATGTTTTCTTAACGCTTTTAAAATACGGCCGTGTCAGTGTCCATCTATTCAACGAGTTTAGACTCGACATTTGAGAAATTACGTGATCATTTGTAGCTAAAGTTACTATCCCAAACGTTAAAATAAATTTAATGTAATTAATATTATTAAAATTCCGTAAAATGCTATACATGTTTGTTAAAATAAAATGCATTTTAAAATTTATTTTGGGTACTATCGTGTTATATGTTCAGCGATTTGTGCTATTATCTTCAAACCGATGAAGACTGCATATTCAGTTGTTCTGAAATTCATCGGCCCACACTCTCCTCACAGACTGCAGCAGAAGAGTCAACATATGGCGGTACAGATATTACAAAATAATTGAAAATAGATGAAATTCAGAAATTTGATTTAATGTCTACCACACTAGGTTTTGGTCCGAAGGAAGATATGTATATATTTGTAAAATAAAAGCAAAATATTTTCTGAAATTAATTTGCAATGCTGCGGTAAAATATATTGTCTACATATTTTAAAGCATACAATGTACTGGTTAAGACAATTAAAAAATACGGTAGTGATATATTAGCTGACAGAAGCAAACATTAATATGAAATGATAAATTTAAGATCCTTTGCTGTCTATACGCGAACCTTAATGCGTGAGGAATTTCTGATCCACAGAAGACTTGGAGAGAGATATAAGTCCCATGTATAGGTAGAATGAAGGAAGATAAATGTACAAAGATAACACTGATAAAGTTCTAATAATAAAGCTAATGAGATGTTTAAAACTGTGTTCCTTTTGCATTACTTTGCATAATAGAGAGAAAAATAAATGTTAAATTATGGTAAGTTCAACGAATTGGGCTATCATATGAGGCGAGTGTTCTGCATGCGATACTCCGTATATCAGTGCTTGTTACGACTGGAAGTTAACTCGATAATACGGAGTCATATTTAAGGAACAAATAGAATTATTAGCTGTGTTTTAGATCTCAGCATGTATTCCATTTTTTTACTAATGCATTTCTGCATTACCTCTTCCGCACAGCAAGCATTTCAAGGTACTTCAGTAGTATCCAGGATAAGCATTTAGAAATACATTTCTAGATTATATTTGTCCTTAGACCTCCAGGGTCTATTTGAGGGGGTGAGAGAGAAGTCTGTTTGCTGTAGTACGCGGATCGTGACTTGAGGGCGAAATCTTATGATTAGACAGATCTGTTTCAGTGGAAGAACTTGCCGACGGTACTGATAACACCCATTAAAGGAGATTCGTCACGTTCAGTTGTGTGAAGCTTCCATACACAGCACAGTATAAATGACGAGGACGTAACACAGGAAGCAATTCAGTCACTAACGGTATCATTATTACAAGTTCTAAGGTTTCTTAAATTTCTTAAAGACGTCTAATGGAAATTATAATGCTCTTTAACTGTCTCCATGCAATTGCGTCCTGCTTAAGAAACTGATACTAACATTATTAAGAAATCTTCGTCTTTTATAGAATTATGGAATTATAAGATTAATTAACGTGTTCACAAAAGCCAGCAGCTGGTCTTTATCTTGAGTCAAATGAAACCAATCCTTTACATCTCACACTATTTATTTATTGTCCATTAGGACAGCCAGTGTTCAGATCACATCAGTAACACTGACTTCATTATAATATTTGGTTTTCTTCCAAGTGGCCTGGTTTCGAATCCAGAAGCTCTGTAGACAACGTTTTAGAGATTTATTATAGCGTATAGTTTTCAGATGAAAACACATTACGAGTATCGTGCTATATTGGCATCGCTATTATTTTACTCATAAAAGAATCTACATTATAGCCTACATGAAAATCTGTCTGTAAATTTTCTCGCTCATTCTTGTTTCACAGATTCAACGCTTAGAGAATGAGACAGATAAAATCCAATGCTCGAAACTACATTGAGTATTAGAATTTCCATACTGAAGAGGGTGTGGCAAGCGATGGAGAAATAATAAATGTATAAGAAATTTTTATTGTAAAACTTGAATAAAAGAGACTATTAAGGCGACCTAACGTAGATAGTGGGGTACTATTATGGTAGAGATTAAGAAAGAGGTGTAGTCTGAATCCGTATGGCTCAGGTATTGTCCAGCGTCGATCTCCTCTGGACACAATCATGAATATTTGGATCGCGTAAAAGACAAGGAATTTTTGACTAGCTGCACCAAGTTAGCTTGTCAAGAATGGCTCTGCTCCGTGAAGTTAGACGTATCTCTGAATGTTATTTTTTGTCAAAAAGCTGCAATACAGAAACTAAGTGACAAGACAAAAGGAGTGGAGAAATCGGTTTGCATCAGTTACGTTCATGTCTCGTAAAAGGTCTTTTTCGTATGAGTTATAGCATCATAACACGGCTGGATAGTATTTTATGGAACTTTTCTTACAGTTGCTTGCTCTTTATCGGCAGTCGTATCATCCACAATATCACCAAACTGTTGGATTAATTGCACAGTATCTACTAAAATAGATACAGAGTTATATAACGTATTATGAAAGTGTGCTTCGTTTTTCCACGAAGAGTGATCTCTTCCATACGAGTTAACCGTTCCCACCAAACCATCAAATTCCTACCACAAAGCAGACGTCAGCACCGAAGCTCTCATTACGACTGTATTGCCATCACACGTCATAAATCAGCTCCTTTCCTTTGATGCGTCTACCAGAAACGTGTAACGTCACTTAATTGAAAAAATGGTCTGCTTTATTTTTTCTGATTATAGTCTTAGTTATTAGTCGGTTCTTCATTAAATGCTTAGGTTATTGAATCGTAATTCTTGAGTAATCTTAGCATTTTTAAAAGTGAGTTTAGTCTACCAGATTTATAATGTGTATTATTTCCACGCTTTATATATTTTCCCTGCTTTTAGGAACTGAGTAAATAGGCTAAAATCAGTACTTCAAACATTCTTATGTTCATGAGACAAATAGATTTAAACAAATTCTTATGTTCACATATTGAAAAATATCTACCCTTAATATCTTCAGTATGTTACAATGCATGTACAGGGCAGTATAAAGTACTTACAAGAATACATTACGAGGCACTTCAGACCAGAAAATTGTTATAGACAGAATTTTTATCCGAATTTAATTCTTTCAGAGGGAGACACATTTTATGTTGTACGTTACGATTTATAAGTTAAGTGCTATACTATAACATGTACGGTTATAGTTTACAGCGTTTCTGGGCCTGAATAGATTACGTAAATAAAAATGTAAATTAGAATAGATTATTAATTTAACAAATGTCACCGTTATTTTTATAAAATTGGATTGGTTTAATGGGATAACTTATCTAATAAGAGGAAAGTATGTTTATATTTTTATGATTAATTTAGATATCACTCTATGATGACTCAAAAATTAATTTAAATGTTTCTAGAAGAGACATTATATTTCTCATTCCAGCTAGCAACTATAAAATCTCGTTGCCTTGTATATGTATTGACAGTTATCCTGTTTTGATTCTAAAAAATACAATTTTTCTTACATAAAAGAGTAATGCTCTTTACAATCATAAGTTGAAAGATGTAACTGTTATGATATACACAACAAATTGTTTCACAAAGCTTTAGAGAATAATTGATTTTCTTTGCAAAGAATATGTAAGCGAAAATTTTATAAAAAATCGTCATAGAGCATCTGTTCTCTAGAGCAAAACTTGTTGATGGAAATAATTTCAAGGTTTATTAACCTTTGTTCTTAAGTTCACTCCTACTGAAATAGAAGGACTTAATAAAACTTATCTTTTCCTACGGAAATCACTACATGCTCTCGGATACAACCAGTGTTATTCTTACATAAGTGCATTTTACGTATGTTTTATGATACACGGTGTTAAGTCAAACATATATCAGATGGTGTTTCCAGTCAGTCATTGCCAAAAACATTTCTTTTTGGCCTAAACGTGCGTTTAATTCACAAGATTCGCTATCATCTTCCATTTGTTGATAAAATCGCATGTCTGGTATTCACATTTTTAATTAAAATCATATTGATTTTATCAGAACTAAAAGTTTATAAAAGTTTTGGCGCTTTCAATCTCTGAGAAGACTCGGAGGATAATGGGTTTAGTCGGCTGGCACGCTAATTAATCATCAGTATGTATATCAAACTCAGCTGATCCATATTATATTTTTCCGAGACTGTCTGTCACAGTTCGAAAGTACCATGTATTCCGATAGGTCCTTGGAAAGGACTCCTGAATTAGATGTTACCTCTCTTTCCTTTTCCAATTTAAAAACTGTCTAAACAAATATTACTTAATTTTACAGATAATTTAAAATGTTTATGAAATTATTACAGGCTTATGCGTGGCACTGTAGTAATTAGAAAGGCGTTATTTTATAGAGAGGAGCAAAGTGTTATGAGTAAATCCGCGGAATCAGAATTGATGTCTGTATTCAGACTTGGAAGCTGAAAAACCTGGCTGGTTAAAGAAGAATTGAGAATGCCCCCCCCCCCATGTAAGCATACAGCCAGTCTACAGGCTGTAGAGTAGGCTTGTGGCCCATTGGTTATAAAAGTAGAATGCACGTCATGTATCTTACTTTTGGGTAGTTTTTAGGAACAAGGAGAATAGGAGAGTGTATAGTGGTTGCACATTCATATAAACAATTTCCTGTATATGTTATATAAATTAAATACAAATAAATAACTATTTAAAATGTGTTCTGTTGTCTTCAGTATCATGCCGCATACAGATATCACAGCATATATATTGAAATATCGTTGGTTTTTTGGACTTCATTTATATTTTAATATTCTAAAAAATAGACAACACATATCGGAAGCAGGCTTTGCTCCCGTCTTTAGGTGAAATTTACATTCTGATGTCTCCGACAGAACGGGCTAATCGCATGGATTGGGTTCCTTTCTGTTCCCCCAGTGTATGTTTCGTCCTTTGGCACTATCAGTCGGAAGAAGTAGTTGGGTGCTTTCGTCATGTCAGATAACAAATATTGAACGTATATACCACACATAGGCCTACTGTATTAATTTACGTACACACCGACACTGTCGAACAGACTTCAACACCAAACAGACGGGAAACAAATTTGTGTAGAGATTCAAATAGTAACAGATTTCCTTTTGAGTGTATATCAAAATATACTGAGAATAGAAAAATGTAAGTTGCAAGTTCCTATTGGGTCCATGTAGTGCCAGTGATGTGGAGCTACAGAGATGTCAGACAAAGGTCTTTGCGCCAGAGCGAAATGAAGGAGACTTCTACTGCTTGTATTAGAAAGAAGTAATCACAAGAATATCAAGAGTATAATTTTGCGGTTCGTCTCAGAAAGTTTAATTACTTTTCCCGAGTCTTACCGTTAGTTATCTTAAAACATGTCTCTTTCATAAACTTTCAAATATTGACTTACTTATATTTCCATATCCCACTGAGAGATAGGGAGGGATTATATACAAAGGCTGTGAAGAGCAAGCTTATTGCCAATGGATTCATTTTCTGCGAAATGTGACGTCCGCATTGGCCAATTCATATTGGCCACCCTTAATGTTACTAATCATAATTTTTTTTATATAAATGTTAAAGAATTAAATGTAGAAATAAATAAATTAAATTATATGAAAATAGGCTAATTATTATAAGTCGAAACAGAATACGTGTTTATAAAGGTCTGTATCTTTGCCTCTTGTAACGTAATTACGAGGTACACCAGCCTTCTACCGTGGTCCGTGTCTTACATTAAATCTGTATAAATATTCAGAAGCCTACATACCCAGAATATACATAAATATTATAATGTATTGACCACAATTTCTACAAGCCCGTAGAGGATACACAGGCCTGCATAATGTTCCAGTTAACAAAGATGGCAGTTACAATAGTGTTTTCATATTAATCACCAAACATGAATAATTCTCGTGAGGACTATTTTGCTGATTCCCAACGAGCTACATTTCGGCGTGCTGATATGGCATCTATTTCGAGTCTATCAGTTGGAAATGTGTGTTCCTAGCTGTGTTATACTTATATTTACATTTGAACATTACTTTTATATTTACTTTTGGGATGCAGGAAAGTCGACGTGTTTTTATATTAAGAAATATTTTACTTCTCTTGAAAGCCCTCTTTAGTTTGTATACATTGCTTCCCCTAAAAAACAAACACTTGTTATAATTATAAGGGGAGGGCTTTCCCCTTGTGACAGGGTGAAGATCTCGTAATAGACGAAGCCAGTTTGAAGTTACTAGAAACAGGGTACGCACAGAGTGGAAATATTCGGAAGGATGTGGAGTATTTTAGAGTATGGGGCCTTACATCAAATTCAACAAAAACAAAGTATCTATCAACCGGGAAACATGTACACCGTTTATCTGTTGAAAGAAACGACTTTATCGAATACAGCAGGAATTAAAGTCTAAGTACTTAAGGCGATAATTAATAAAATTGGAAAGCATGATTAAGAAATTCATGGGGGAGCAATTTTGGAATGTAGGCAAGTTTGTCGATAACAAGGGATAATAAATAAATATATACAAAACAATAAGAATAAAAACTGAATTTTATATGGTTCAGAACTGTGACAATTTATGAAAAAAACAAAAATTATGTTTTATTCAAGTTGAATTTTTGGACTGAATTTGTAAGCAGGCCCTTACTATACAACACAAAAGTAAGTTTTCATGTTGAAAATCTCGAGGTAAATGTGATTAATTCAACATAATAACTGAGCGAGGAATATGTCTGTCAGTACAGTGACTGGCTACGGGCTTGACAACCGGGGTTCGATTTATGGTTGGTGTAGGAGTACTTCTCTTCGCCGCTATGTTGATACCAGCATTTTGGCCTGCCCAATCTTCAGTCCAGCTGGAATCAGAAGACATTCGCTCACTGTAATATGACCGGAGCCTTGTCCTATCCACTCATAATGTAGTATTTATTACATTTAACAATGTATAGTTACAGACTACAGTGAAATAGTGAAACACGAGGTGTGATATTTTATTGAAGATGGAAAGTAGACATACTTAGAAACTCACGTGATGTTTCTATATTTTAACAATTGTAAACAACCTTGCTAGCATGATACGAGATGTTTCGTAAGCAAAATACAGCGGCCATTTCTCACACAAGTCTCTCCTGATTCACTGATAGATGGCTCTGGCAGTCAAATCAGGATTGAGTAGAATTTGTGCAGAATCATTGGGCTAGTCGCTCACTACTCTTAAATGCACACTTTAAGGACTATGAAACCACCTAAAGGAGGCCCTATGCTCCACTTAGAAGTTACAGGAACTATCAATCTATCTAAACACAGCAATTATGAGAAAATTTTGTCTGACAAGTTAAATGCATTTCTTCTACTGAAAATCATATATAAACGTGGACCTTTGATTATAAAAGGTAAAATTTCCCCTGGTGCTTAATTAAGCACTGCGCCAAACATAAACAGGAGTGGAGGTGTAGACTTACGCACTATAGGTAGAGGTGAGTGGTTAGATTCACCCCGCGACCTGGGCTGACCGCTGAAATATTTCGAGCGTTGTTGCGAAAGAAAGAAAATCAAACCCCGAAAAATACATTCCTCGTTTTTATCCCCCTCAACCAGCGCTTGTAATCGTAAGGTAACCACGAGAAATATGCGGGTACATAGGGATTTTTGAATCATACTGTATAATCACCTTATTCTACATACATTTTCCGCTGGTTTATGAATCGTTTCTTCATGTTATAGTCTTTAATTAAGCGCAGAGAAAATTGTTAGTTGCTACTAGGTCATTGTGGAACTCAATTAAAATCGAAGTTTATGCAAACAGCCGCTTTCACGCGTCCTTAATCTGTGACCTGTTTTCCAGCACCGAATTTCCCATTGCCCCTTGTTATCAGGCACTATGCTACACCTCACCACGACACAGATGTTCGCCTATTGATCAGGGAAGCGTATTTCAGTTTCAATATCTGTATTTGTATTCGTTAACATTTTACTCTTAATGTCCCGTAATTAAAATGTCAAATGACATGAAGCATTATTCTATATGTGTAAATTTGAATTGAAATTATAATTTACATGAGGCTTTAAAAGCATGTTTATCCAGACTAGACATATCCCATAATAAAAACCTGTCTTGTACTATCCATTATTATAGACCAATGAAACGATTTATTTTGACAAATTAGAGAACATTTACTGCCAAGAACTAATTAGAAAGTGTCCAATTTTAATCAGTTACAAAATCGTTTAATGTCTGTCACATGTTTATATGTTAACTCTCTTAGAGAGTCTTTAACCTTGGATTTCTACCTGTGAGGCATTCTCAGAATTAGGTTTGTTTACATATAAAAGTCAACGTATTGGAGCTGTGGGCTCAAGTACAACGGACAGTGGTAGACATGAGGATGACGTCACATGTGCTGCAGTGTACGACGGTCGTGGAGGCTCGCGTTAAAACATTGAAAAGATCCATGACGGTATTCAAAATTTAATAAAAACGCCTTTGAGTATTGAGCATTAGGTAATAAAATTTCTGTTATAAATATGCTTATGTCAGTTTTTCCGAGAGACTTGAGAAGTCTAATACATCTTATTTGTGTTAAATGAACGTAAATAAATAATAAAATAAGTAGATAAATCCGTCTAGTGCCTAAGTTAAAAATTCTTTGAGCTTTATATTTGAAAAGATACGGCCGTTGTGAACGTTAAAGTAGGTAATGTGATCCCTTATTGAACTGAATTTTTGTTCTTGCATCAAATTTTTTCAATCATTTTTAATTATGTGTATTAGATTTGAAAGTTTTACACGCCTGTTTTTAATATTACGTGAGGTTGAACAAAATTAGGCTGATGTCTTGCAGTGTCCACCGCATTGTCTGTAGAAGGACTAGTTCTCTATCTGCCATGATTCATAGTACAGAAGATTACACTGTAAAAGACGTTGAAGTATGTTTGCGGGCAATGCAGCCATGATAGTCCCCAGTGAAAGAAATAAAGAAGGGGTTTCCTGGAGAATAAACAAGTCCCAGTTGCAAAACACGCCTTACTCGAAGCAGCATCAACGAACAGTTGTCAGATCCTGCAGATAGACGGAAGCTGGATGTGGCCCAAGATGGCACCAGACCTTGAACACTTGCCAGAATGGCATCCACTGCGTATATTCCATCGCCAAATGGAATATCGCATGTTACCATAACCCAAGAAATGAATGCAATATATTTCGTTGACAAAGAAACATTTATACACTTTGTGTTAACGTTGTATCTTGTAAATATTGTTAGAGAAGAATCTAAGTTATACAAAAATTTCGTCTCAAAAATATGAAGTGTTTTGGAGACGAGGCTAAGTTATTAATTCTGACTAAACATAGAATAATATCAATTACATTTATTATAAAAGCCTTTCATTATTTCGCGATATGATAAAGAAATAAAATGTATCACAATGATACATTTATAATTTAATACACGGGACTTTAAACTAATAACTGAAATTCTATTATTACTCTTACTTTTGTGTCGAAGCACCTTTTTCACAGTTTGCACTGATGTTAAATGTCTGCTTTCGAATTTGATATTGCATCGAAACGTGCAGTAATTGAAGTTTGACAGAACTGTTGATGACTAATTTTATTAATAAAAACGCGTAGTCTAACACCAAAAATAAGACGTTTCACGATATTGCAAAATATTTGAAAACAGAGAGATGCGTCAATTGACGGCCCTTAAACAGGAAAAATAAAAACTGACAACACGTCAGCATGCTACCCTACAGAATTGTATTATTGTGTTTGTTCCATTTCTTGTTAGGCTAATGTATTCTATCGTTTTCCTATTTAGCCTGGGCGTCTCAACCGGTTGTTCGCCTTCAGAATTTTGTACTGAACTTCCTTTTCTTAGAATATTTGTTCAAAATACCGTACCAGATCTTTCATAGCGGAACTTCGGCTTCGAGTGGTTGGCACTCTTACTTCGCATACAGGAGGATTCGGTTTTGAATCTCTGTTCAGAGAACGGCCTAAATGATTAATGTTCTCCTGGTTTTCCTCTGTCACTCCTGATAATGCTTTGATAGAATATGATACCCGGATAGAATATTCCTTCTATAGGCTGCAGGTTATATCAAGTTATCATTCCTAGTCCGTTAAATTTTATAAAATGCGTTGTAAATTAATCCAAAAATCAATTAAACAACGAAAGAAAGAAATAAACTCCATTTTAATTCTGAAATTCTGAAAGCTTTTCAAAATAGGCATTTATTTCAACGAAGATGTAGAATTTGTGATATTATCCAATATCGAAATTTAGCCCTTAACATAGACTGTGGCCTGCGATGATTGATAATTATACATGACAAAACAGAAGAAATACAGAATAAATAAATCATGACTATAAAGAACAATACTAACTTCTACACACTTCTTTCTGTAATTGGCACTTCTTTGAACTTGTTATTGATTTAAAACTGTGATGTTGTTCTATCCTTGGGTCTCCAACATTCATATCGTCTTTGAAATAAAATTCATAGTTCTCTCATGTGTTATCTTTATTTATATTCTCAAAATTTTATATTGAAATAAATAAATTTGTACATTTTGATATAATAACATATACAGTATTAATATTTTGTTTATTTACTTCCCATTCCGCATTGAAAGCAATTAATAACTCGTTCTTGTTTTCCAATTATATTTAATATGCAGTTTACACATTCAGTAAAGCCAATGCGCTTTATATATCCACTCTTATGTTCTGTTCACTCGTAATTGTGTTTCTTTTGTAGAATTATTGTAAATATTAAATTTTAATTGATTCCTTTGTGATTTATTTCTATTATTCTTTTCATTTAAGGGTTTGTTAACAGTCCTTTTAGAGCTTTGTTTCTGGTTAAATGGCTAATGATTATGTAGCATAACTGGTGGCATGTTTCAAGTTTGGGATAAAAATAAAGTACAAAATTAATTTTTAATATCCTGCTTACCAAACGATTGAAATTCTAAATTTTTTGTCCCGTTGAGGCAATGTATTGAGTGTTACATTCGTAAAAAAATTAAGCATGAACAAAAATAATTGTCTGATTACTAACCAAAAACTAAATGTGGAATATAATATTACACATTTCCATCTGTTGTGAGAAACATAAACTGCAGATGAATCCCAGCATGAGATCGGCTTGAGTGACACAAAACTGTTATCGTTCTCAGGAACTCCAAGAAATTTAATTAACAAGACAGTAAGAAAAACATGGCTGACATACAAGTTGTTTTATTTGAAGCAGTATTTAAACTCAACCAGATTTTATGATTGTATAGTCAGAACCTATGCCGTTTTTCCTCACAGGAGATCCGGGTTCGAATTTAGAACTAAGACCAGTTACTATCTCTGAGAATATTCGTTGTTTTCTTAGTTCCACTAGGACAGTGCTCATAAACGTTTTTTACCGTCGGCACATCTTAGTTTGTCAAAGACAAAGACAGCACAAAGTGATAACACAAAAACTATAAAACAAAATTCAGCGTTATTATTTGTAACAAAGAGGTAAATATAGTTATCACTGTATTTAAGAGGGTTTATAATGCTTCAAAGTTTTATTGTGGGAAAACAGAAAATTAACATAATAAGATAAAACTGATTTCTCACCAGTCTAAACTCAATAAATATAAAATCATTACTTCATTTGTTGTCTTGTTGCGATCTTATGCTAAAATAACTGAAGGATTTGTTTTAGCGTAGAATATGATGTGATAATATTTTATGTTCTTGTGTAAAATGGTCACTTAAATTGTCCTACATGATCGAAAATTAAGATATATTAACAATATTTCTTAAAACACTCCAATATTGAGTTCAATCGAAATCAGATTATCTGTTATCGTGTTTTTAACATATTCGGACATACAGACAGACAGACGTTGCGTTCTTAATGGCGCTTCTAAAGGTTTGTAACACGTCATAAAGGGCGTTACAAACTGTGTTGAAAAGTGCTAAGAAAATATGGATAAACTGTTATGTAGGCAATGGAACATGACTAAGGGTTATGCAGGCGAGTTCTATAAACTGCGCACAGTGTTAATTAATATTACCAGTAACCACAGATGAACCCCCTGCTATAATGTAACAGAACAGCGTAACTAACTGGTTACCGTATCCAACTGTAGGTTGCTAGGCTGACCAGCCTCTGTTCCTGCTCTGGAATAGTTATTGCTTGTTCCATTATTAACCAGAGCTAGAACATGCACTACCCTGCCTGTTAGTGCTCACCGCTTTGCACCCTCTCGTTTGCACGAGCTCCAGTGAAACTTTAATGGTTCGTTAAGCGTTAACAAAGGTCTCATTGGCACACCGTTAAATTGAGCGATTCACCAACAGAAATAAGGTAATGCGGACTGTAAAGAGGAAGTATATTTCAACAGTTGATGCAAATGTTATCTTGGTTATATCCCAGGATTGTTCTATAATTATGTCTGTTTCTTAAGTTTTCTCGCTTAAAAAATGTTTGCCAATAACGTAAAAAATATATCCCACAAAAGTATAACCGTGTTTAGTGCAGAGATATATGAATTATTTTAAATTGAAAATGAAAGCTCGTATGAGTTACAAGACGGAGACACAAACACATTTAATTAAGCCCTAGTGTTTAGTTTTTTAACTGAAATTGTTTCCTCCATATGTAATGAGATATATTGATATCAAAATCTTAACATTTCCTATCCCGGATCACATTGCAATAAATTGAAGTACAACCATGCATTTATTTGTTTATTTTACGTAAACTGAGTCTTGTAAACAAAAACATAAAGATCTCGTCGCTTTTATTGTCAAAATATTTCACGAAATTATAGTACAATTGTCGCTCTCATAATGCTGCATAAATTATATTATTACATATTTGTCGAATAACGAGAAATATTCAAAATTCTTTTCATGAAACCGGATTAGAATGTATTTACAACTAATTACAAATAAGCTTCTCCAACACATATTTAAACTAGTACGTATAACGGTTCTGATAACTTTGAAATTAAAAATGTATCTTAACTATGTTCGTTTCTGATTAAATAACTGTCGTGACTCTAAAACATTATCCAAAGTCCAGATTATACATACTACCAGTTTCTTTAATTAATAAATTCTTATTAATACTGGGTCTAGGTTAGAAAATTTCGTATGCAGCATAATAATACCTCTTGGAATTATGTTCCAACAATGAACCAAGTTCTGTGGGAGGGGGGGTAAGCACGAAGAATGTGGAATATCTACCAGATATAGATATACCAAGTTTATGTATATATCTAGGCCTGTGTATGTAGATGGTTTGGGATCAAGTTCATTGTAACGTACTTCTTTTCCGAGAGGAATAATGTAACACATTCCTCGGATTCCACAACAGAGGAGTCAGTACGCAATTCAACTGCAGAGCAGCGCCATTATTGAGAAACTAACATGTCTCTACCACAATGGAAGAAACAAATCCTTTCAAGGTTAAGGAATGCACACATAAACGTACTTGTAACGAAGTCGCAATGGGCGTGAACTTTTTTCCGTTTTACGCGTTACAGTTCATCGCGGGTATTTCCACATAGAAATATTATATTTTACATAGTCTATGTCTACATATTTATTGTTTAAATTACAAGCTAGAAATTCATACTACGCTGATTCAGTGCTATATTACAGGGTAATTCAGATTTTAAATAGTTTATTTTGTTTCTCCCTCTTTCTGTTTTACACAGGCTTTATTTTAAACTTTTACTATTATTTTATGTTACGAGAGACCTAAATGACAGGGAGTGTGTCTGCTCTTTAATTACCATAACAGACATTCACACATCAACGAGTTATATTTTCGATGTATATAATGTCTCTTACGTTCAGGGCCATAGGAGACGCTGTTATTTGACAAAATATCGAAAAATGTTTTTGATTGATCCCAGTTTGTTCAAGAACGCATTTTTGAATGTATATATTTATAGTTCTGGACTAGGTGGTAATTAGGTTATTAATGGTGAAACATAAGATTCATTGTGAGACAATTATGTCTTCTTTGAAAGTACAATCCTGTAATTTACCTAGTTGGACTGAGAAGAACCGCGGAATACGTTATTGGTATAACCGATAAACTAACGGAACTTAGAATCAGGTTCTTCTGAAACACAGATCTAGAACGTTATTGTCTTACCATCTATCAGTAATAATAATCGAATAGGGTGATGACAGGTTGTTGGATTAATCTGGCTCAGGATTAAGATTCTAATTACCACGTAATTAATATTTGGATTCTATTTAGAACGATGAACTTACGTATGAGCTAGGCCTATAAGCTTGGACGAGTGTTATAATTGTTTTACGATCTATTTAATTCGTTATACTCCTGTTAAATAGACAGTAAACAGTCAGAGTTCATATGAGTTTCATGTAAACCTACAAAAGGGGCTGAAACGAACTAAGGTTACATTCATCCCTACAATTCATATGGGAATTACTTTCAATTAAACATGCACTAAAATTACATTTATTACAAATATCATGGGTATCATTGAATTAGCTTGTTACTGCGTGATTTAGATTATTTGCAGTATTATTCTAACGTAAAGGTATGCGAAATTTCAGTGTTCGAATCGATATAGACATACTACAATATGAAAATATTAATTATTATACATGTAAATTATCTCTTTTACTTAAAGTGTTCACATTTATCTCACTATATGCAATACGCCATTATTAAATTTTGGTCCGAGAATCCAGGAACAGTCTATTTTTCTTGACATTAAAATAAATGCATGGCAGATTATTAGTTATTATATCTACAACTGGAGTGCATTTACCTAAATACCACATTTAATCAAAATGTTTTCATTAGTTTCGAGGATAAAATGGGTGGACAATCAAAAGAACCTGACCTTTCCTACATTAGTTCAGCTCGTGTACCTTATTCAAACGGTATCCATTTATTATGTACAAATCAACATACGTTACATCCACGGGCTTGTCACAAAAACCGACCCGGTGAGCTGTTGTAGGAGGACGTGCAGTGGTTTGAAACATCTCACTGTCGAAAACAATGCGCCACACAGTAGCTCTCATGCATCTGTCAGCTGTCCAATCTTCAGCAGCAGCTGTCACAGTTAACTGAAAGCTCTGGGCCAAAGCGAATTGTCTACCTTATTGACATGTGACGTAGTAATCCAAAAACTATACAAATTAAAGCGACTAATTTCACCTGGTACCGATTGTCGGGGTGAGAATTAACCTAATAACATCGCAAAGCTTCAGAATATTAAAATAAAAATTATAATACTAATCGCTTCACAGTTCATTTGAGAATATAAGTCTCGATGGATTTAAGATTCTACTAATTTGATGGTTGGTATAGATCTCTTTGTGCCTGTCGAAGTTTAAATAATCCACTTGTAATATATTTTGGGTGTGGGATTGGTAAGAGTAAATGTGTGTTTGTGTGGTGTCTCATTGTTTCTCGTGTTTGTGTTTGGGGGTTGTGTTTTGCAAGGGGGTTGGTGTGAGTGAATCTGACCAGGACGTCCCCACAGGGACAGAAAGCAGGAAACCCTGACCGGGTTGTATGCAGAACGGGTGAAGATGAATCGCTAGGTAAAACACAGCGGAGACGATTAATCGTAGGCAAGACACGGCCAGTCGTGGACCTTCTAAACACTGGACAATAAATTTTGTGTCCTACGACCTCTGCTGCTGTTGGCTTGAGCCGCTGTTAAGTCTTTCTGTTCTGTCCTGTTGCAGAGACTGGTTGTTGCTGTCAGTGTAGGACTTGGTTTGTTGTGAACGTTGTGAGTTACTTTTCGAACTTACAATGTTACTGCAGATATTTACTTTGAAACATTTACTGTTCTAAGGAGAACCTGAAAGCCAGACTGGAGTGGTCGAATTCGAAGGGTCCTGGGGTTGAATTTGGCTGTCCTGACTTGAAATTTTTATTCTTTTCCTCAGTCCATCAATTCAAACGCAGAATTAATAACACAAATTAGGTCAAGATCGTTTCCTTCTATATTCCTTCCATTTATTTGTATTATTCGAAGTTGTGTAGTTTGAGCTACTGGCAGCATCGTTAAGTAAACTATAAACAAATAAGTAAATAAATGAACATATTATTACAAATGATTAGGGAAAGTAAATATAGAAGGAAGTCACGAAATTAATGTGATAACTCCCTTCCACATTGAGTTCAGTTTAATGAGAATCGTATCTTAACATCTTCGCCCTGTGCACTGTCTAGTGGCTTGGTGTTTCGTTCAGTTGTCTATTTTGCAAACACGGAAATTATGTCTCCTACTTACAGTGCCCTTGTAAAATTAAACAAGACCTAGAATGAGCCTACAGTCTCTGGATTGGGAAGTGACCTCCATAAAGTCTGATATTAGTATCGTTAAGATGATCTGTTGAAATTACTTACTCTTCGTAGAAATGAATAGTAAAATGTACATCATTTTCTCTAGTCTGAAATGACGTACTCCTGTAACTGAATGTTCCACGGACTTCAGACAGTCTACATTTTACTCTCAGAGAGTATTTGTGTGATTCATATGATTCTGAAAGTTAGCAGCTAATATTTATCGAAACGCCATTAACCATTTGATTTTTTTGTACTAAAGTCGCGTTCTGTCTTCTTTGTAGTAGAAATTAAAATTTGTTAAATTATTTAGACGAATTTTATGGTTTAAATATTAAAGCAAATAATAGGTAGAATGAATAAAGTCAATAGTTTTACAGCATTTATAGGCAGTAGATTATAACTATGGTGCAGAAACTTGTCATAAAATATGTTTTGAGTACTTTTATTATGTTAACACTTGCATTAAATTTCTCGTTAAAGTGAGTGTAATTCTGATTTTAACCCTTCATAGGTAAGTCTTTAATGAAATGGAAGGTGTTTCAATTGGACAGAACAGCTTCTAGAATACCTTTGAAGCTCTGTCATTCGTAAACCTAATTTCCACTTAATCTTTAATAAAATTATGGACCATCTCTTAGTCTGTGAAATCCTCTCGCATATAATAATGGGTCCCCGAGGATTTGCAGTCCTCCAATCACACCAGGTGGGTTTGGTCTGCTCATACATTTCACGGACATAGCAGGTTAACAAAGCTCACTTCCGGGGATTATCTGACCAACTTAATCCTCTTACTCATTCCTGTCTGCCTTGCAGCTTTGGACGTCGTAAAAGAGCCGCTCTATATAGACTCAAACGTCTTGGCGAGTCTATTTCAGAGCTCGGAAATTCATATTAACACGCTGTTTTAAATGCTCCGTAAACTGACTTTAAGCTATTTAACCATGATTGCTAGAACATATTATGGCGTCTTGAGGTTTTAACGGAGAAGAAAATTTATGCATTCTTCAATACGAAAGAGTCTCTATTCAGCTGTTTAACGCTTGACTGAATATACAAGGTATGTTATGTAGATGCCCGTATTATTTTTAAGAGTTTAAATTCCACTGAGGTCTGCCTGTAAAATATTAACATTTAAGAATAATTTAAAAGTAGCAATTTTCTCCGAAGGAGCTCTAACGATTAACATATTATTTTGTCGTTGCATACGATATTATACAAATTCAATTTAGTTCATTTCCTTTGATAGAGTGTTTTCCAACAGGCAAACATTAATAATAATAATTCAATTCAATTTAATTCATTTATTTAAGTGCTTGACAACAGCCAAGCACTAAACCAGAGTACAGGATAAAATATAATAAGTAATTAATTTATTTCAATAATAATAAAAGTAAAACAAACAAACAAATGAAACTAAATATATAAATGTACCATATTAATAATAATAATAATTAGATTTATTTATTGAATCATATTTCACAAATAAATGGGCTAAATACGATACCTAAGTAATATAATTCAATTTAATAATAATAATAATAATAAAACAGCAGTATATAGCCTTAATATATTTTGTGTCCCTTCCCCAAATTGTACATTGTCAAACTCATCATACCTCAGATGTACTAATAATCTGAGAAATGTAAAATTTACGTATTTTATATACATTTTTAACTGCTTATGTTAGTCTGTGAAGTTTTGTGTGTAAGGAAGCGCACAGCCCTTTCTTCCACTTCTCCTTTTATCTGATGTCACCCACTGGCACAGCTCGATTCAGCGCGGTTTATGTAACATTTGAGACGTCGGATGCAGTACTTGTAACATTTTCCTACTATATGTTACTAAGTCCTTCAAGTTGGACTTCCTACTACCTTAAGTGTACATGAGATGAACCTGTGGTATAGTCACTTACCGTTCCATAGTAAGTGTATGTCTTTATCATTCTCCAAGTCTAATGTTCCTGGAAGTTAGTGATTCTATGTTCTTTATAATTGCGTTATATCTGAAGTCAACACTTAAATCGAGTTTGGGAAACAGTAACGATGGCATGGTAATGCGTTGGTTTAAACTGAATTTCGGGGTCATTAAAAACATACAACTTATTTAGAAATATGTAGATTTATCATCGAATTAGTCACTTAGGGTACCACAGTTCGTAATAATGGTAACTGATTTTCTCTCTACCTCAAAGAAAGCGTTTCATCACATGAAGAAGTTATTTCACGTCGAGTATGTCAGACTGTCAAAAGAACACATGCAATTTATGTTCAAAACACTATGTTAATTATGCAAGATGGTCAATTGTGTCCAACCCCAAAAGAAGACGATTAAGAAATCTTTACTAACCTGAATTTATTCAGAATTATAAGCCTGGCACTGTCCCTCGACTGAACCACATGATATCAGATGAATACGGTGTTACCTGAAAACTGTGCACATTTTAAGATATCGTATATTTTTAGTGTAGACCTACATATATAAATACATTCGTACGTTTCCTTTTTCAGAAATAAAAAAATATTCGGCGTCATTTGTAATCTGTTGGAAGTAGACCATGTTCAAATACTATTGGCCCTAAAGTATTTTACCGTGATTTTAATATCTGAAGTTTCATCCTTAATTTGAAAATTTGAGAAAAATAGATTTTGGGAAATATAGATAATAAATAAGTACTGTTTGAGAATGTGGACTGAATAGATCTGTCTCGAGACAAAGTCCAGGGTCTGTGAACACGATAACGAAGCCTTTTGTTTGATAAAAGGCGAAGAAATTCTTTACTGGCTTAGCGAATATTAGCTTATGAAAAAGGGTTCTGTTCCGCGGAGTTAGTAATTTACTTGAGCTCTATCGACTGTTCTGAACCGTTCAAGAGATGAAACAAAGCAGTAAGCAGAATGCAGTGGGCCCGTAGTCTATATGCAGTCTTTGCCTCTCTTTCTACTCCCAAAACATAGCCCCAGCTTCCGTGTCGAGCTCAGCGGCTACCCGAGGCGATAATTAAAGGTTTTAGGTTAATTACAAGCAGCAGCCGTACAACCTCCACAGTGATGTCATCTATTGAATGTCTCTGTGGTTTGAGGCAGAACTACCAAATTGGGTCTCGAATGTACATTGGGTGTAACTAGATTAGAGGCTTTTGGTACCAAGGAGTCAGGAAATCACAGCAGGGTTCTTTTATAATTTCATTCCTTTCGTCAGCTTAATTGCTAATACTAAAGGAAGCTTTATTACATTTACTAACCATTAGCATCTTCTTAAGTTGTGAGCAAAGGGATGATGGTTTGAATACAGACATATTAATTATAAGTGCATTTATGTTCTATGGATTAAATAATGTGGCTTCAGAATTAAATATCTGATTTATGTTTAAGTTTCCGTGAGTTGAGATACGGACATTTGCTATGAACATGTGTACAGTGGCAGTAAGACGATTACACAGTGACAGATTACAAATTTCCAACGACATATTCAAAGACCTATTATTTTTAATATAAAATCTTTCAGCGAAAATAATTCTGCTACTGTTCAGCCGTTGTGGCAAGGTATAACCTACACCTACACCCACTTAACAAGTACAATGTACACTGTTTTCAGATGTAATAGCAGAACAAAGCATTTTGTTATTAAAGCTGTCCTCGTATATAGCTGGCTCCTACAGTTCGCGTATTAAGACAATGGGTAAGTGCGGACGTGTGAGTTCTTCCTCTTACCCTAGAGGGACTGAGGCCGGAAGCTTGAGTAGCCCATTTCCTTGCTTATAACTACAGTGCTACTGTACACAATTAATTCGATTTAATCATTGTACAAGGTTCTCTTCCAGAACGACATACTTTGTTTTAACCCTCTGAAACTGTAGTTCTTCCAAATAACATTTGAAATTTCAGTCCGTACCGTAAAGAGAATACCACACTTCACAATTAAAATTTTTTTTGATAATGCTGTTTACATTGACAATGACATGATCCTAATATACTACATAGGAAAAATACGGAGTTACTGGCGTTTGAAGTGGATGGTACCTATAGTTACCATTGAGATTTAAAGCCTTAATATGTTCAAGATGTACAATTTCATAAAAAGTTGGTGATTAATTATCTAGTTATGAATCTCGCTGCTTTTATGTAATTGAGATGAAAGGACAAGAATATAAAAATAAAGGAAAAGAAAGGAATGAAAGATGAAAATACTAGAAAGAGAGAAACAGTACAGAAATAAAAAAAACAGATGCACTTTTGTTAGAATTTAGTATGGTATTACAGTTGCATTTAAGATTGAAAAATCTTTCTATACGTTCAAAATAAATGCTGGTTCGTGGAGAAGACACAGGTTGTATTTTTAATTACTGAAATCTTCTAAACAACGCACAACGTAAAAGTGACTGTCGCTCATATGTTCTAGTACAGAGTGTCTAAAAATGTGTATACATTTTGACAAAGAAAAAATTCGCATTACATAATCCATAAAAGGTCGATATTTGGTAGGTGCAGATATTTTGGCACATGGGAACTATCGCAGACGTTAAACATTACAAGAGTCAATAAAAGTGGCGAATAATCGAGTGTCAAACGTTCAGCTTGGGATGGCTAAACACGATTGTTCAAGTACATGACTTAGTCCTTGCTGTGTTGATGGTTTAGACTTGTACACCGAATCCTTCAGGTAAGTTTACATATAAGTCAAGTGGAGTTAAATCAAGTGAATGCGGTAGACACCCAGTACATCCTCTTTGGCCAGTCCACCGATGTGGGAAAGTGTCATCAAGGTAGACCCTGGCATCATTATGGTAATGTGGGAGTACCCTTCTTGTTGGTAGTAAATTTCCCGATCTTCCTACAGCTGATGAATTGCCGGCACAATGGATGCCTCTAACATTTTGATATATGCAGCATGAAGCTCTGTAAGATTAGCTACGACTGTAGGAGACATGAGAATGCAGAACAGATCAATAAGCAGTGGGTGTGTAACCTCGTACATTGTGCAGGTTGCTGCAATTAATGGCAACTGACAGCACAGAGCATATTCTTTGAGAAGTTAATAAATATTTTCTGTTCAATAAATTACCCGCCATTTTTGCATCTGGAGGTTATTTCTCGTATTTATACAAGCCATCCACAGGTTGCCACCCTCAAGCTAAATGCTTTCTGCTCACAACCTTATATCCTGCTTCTTTAAGGTGTATTTTAATTTTATTCTCCTGTCTGTAAAGTGTTGTTTGTAAAGTCTGTTCCTTTCTTGGAGATTTTTCAACTAAAACGTTACACTGCCATGTCATCCTTCATTTGACCACACTGACAAAGTCTGGTAAGTACGTAATACAGATTATGGATTATTTATTAGTATCATCTACATAATTATTTTAACAAATATTAATCATTTATAGACATTCGTAGCTACATATTTCGATGTTAAACATAACATATTTGGGTCACATTTTTGGGCTATTGCTAAAGTACGAGGTGCGATCGGAAAGTTTCAAGACTGTGTCAATAGAGGGAAAACCGGATGCAGTACGAGCTTCTGCCTTTAGGGGATGCGACCTACATTCATAGTGAATCAGTGTGCCAGCCGGCATCATCGAATTAGCATTTGTTTCTTAGTTACGGGCGTATTGGTAGTGCATTACACCGACCCTCCTGCGATTTCGGAATGGCGTGTGCATCAAATTTTGCCAAAGACTCGCCAAAACGGCTACGGAAACCTATGAAATGCTAAAGCAAGCATTTGGGGAGTCCGCAATGGGTCGTGCACAAACTTTTGTGTGGCATTCACGTTTTAAAAATGGCCGAACCTCTGTCGATGATGACGAGCGTTCTGGACGACCATCTTCGAGCACAACGCCCGAAAATGTTACGAAGATTCGGCAGGCCATTCACGAAGATCGACGTCGTACCATCAACGACTTGTGCGACATTGTTGGGATAGGCTATGGGACCTGTCAGCTGATTCTAAAGGAAGAACTCCACATGCGACGCATCATGACAACGCGCCAGCGCACACCGCCCTCAAAGTTCGGTAGTTTTTGGCCTCAAACACCATGGCCGTCATCCCGCACCCTCCTTATTCGCCGTGTGACTTCTTCCTTTCCCAAAGATGAAAATTCAGCTAAAGGGAAGGAGATTTGAGACGATAGAAGAGATTCAGGCAGAATCGCAGATGGTGCTTGACAGGCTGACAAAGAAAGATTTCCAGGGATGCTTCCAGGCTTGGCAGCGGCGCTGGGATCGTTGTGTTCACTCCCAGGGGAACTACTTCGAGGGTGATGGATGAATTTAATACCTGAGATAAGTGTACGGGGTTTTATACGCGCAGTCTTGAAACTTTCCGATCGCACCTCGTAACATACTGAGTCACAAAAAAATTGAAGCCCTCTGTTGTACAGTTCTTTCAAAACTCCTGTCATATCCTTCCTTTAAGGCCCATTTTCTTCATCGGCATCCTCTTATCAAACATCCCCAATCTTCATTCTCCCTTATTTCCATAGAAAGATACTATATTGACTGGGGAATGGGTGACAGGATAGAATTAGTTGTCTGGCAGATAAAGTAAACATTTCTAAAGTAGCTTATACTCTTTCCTCCATTTCTGCTATGTGATCTTATTGACGTATTGCAGCAGGTAACTATGATTCCCGCCGTCTTGAGCAAAAATCCATCCAGGAAGGTATTAGCTTCTATAAGAAACTGGAAGCAAGGAAGTCTCTGAGAAGCAAGAAATGTGGAACTCGTTCTTATGTCCCTTGAGGCACATTGGATACAAGTTTAATTAGTCACTTCACTGGCACTGCTATCGGTCTCTTGAGAACGAGTCTACCTACTACACAACGCCAAGAATTACTGTGTTTTCCATTTAAAACGGAACCCTAACTACACCAGTGTTTGGAGCTTTGGTGACATCAATATAATAAGACAAACGAGTTGATTTGTAGTTTTCTATTTTTCCGGAAGTACTTAACAGAACGGCTTTACAGCAGATGTTAAAATGTTCGCCATATTCTCTAAGACAAGCATCTACTCAAGATATTGTTTCCAGTTGGTGTATTGTTGTTTTATTCCTTACTTCCATTGTATGCTTTACGAACAGCAGCAAACGATTTCGTTGCTAAGTAATATTGCAGAATGAACATGTGCTCTGCTGATGTATACACCGTGTTCTCTCGTGTTCAGTTTTGCGGGCCTGGCGTAGCAGCGGTCTAGCAAGATTAACGTTTACTCTAGTGTCACGCGGGTGATTTGTAGTGAATATTTCACGGGTTTGAATTTCAGTCTGATTTCAGTTTGTGTCTTACCTTATAATTTTCTTTGGATGCGTTTTAAATGATTCGCCATGTAGTTAAAGCGTCCGGTTACGAGATACTCCAATTCGGTGAGAGCCGCGGTTCTGGCCATGATGTCGAAGTTACATGTTGAATTCCTGCCGCGAAAACCTGCGGACAACAATGAGATACCCAAGTTTACGTACCATTTTATAAAAGTAGAAAAAACTGCAATTGTAGTAAGATCGAAGATTGTAACTTTTTCATTCAGACATATTTCTATTGTTGTCATCAAAGTTTCTTGTTTGTTCAATTAAGTTTCAATAAAAATTAGTTTTTAGTTGAGTTTCCTTTGATAGAGGCATTAATTCTATGTACAGAATGAATTCCGTTCTATTCGAAACAGGATTTAATTGGTAATCATTCACTTGCAACATATAACATAGGCTTACGCGTAATAAAGAAACATCTGGGTCTAATTAGTTTAGCTTTTGCCGATTTTAAATTATTTGCTTTATGTATCTCTGTCTTCCTTCGGTCCCTCTGTGTTTCGTTTATTGATACAGACATTTATATGAATTTTCATCCTTTAATGCGGCATAATTGCAACTCTCTAAAGTAGCCTTGTACTAAAATATATTTTATTTTTATACCAGGTTTGGGACATCTAGCATAATATAAAATCAGAAACTGAAAATCGTAATTCAGTCTCCGATTTATTCGACAAACGCTTCGTAAAGGTCAACATTTTTCGTGTGAGGAATATCGCACAGTTCTAAGCAGGAGGCCCACAGTTTTCGTGATTGTTATTTGATTCTTGTGTGATAAAAGCATTAAAATTTACAAAAGTTGAAGCTTAAATTTGTTTTTCTAACGACTTTCGGTGGTGCTGTGTAGGTTACTCTGTTTCAGCTGACTTATATTCGTTTCTAGAAACACTCATCAGTTTCTTCGAATTAATAAACAAGCGACGTAATTGAACTAAGTAGCTAAAATGTATTAATATAATGAAGTTCTGGGAAGAAATTATGTATCTCAGATGTAAAACTCTCTGTGTACACGCTATTGTAACGTTTAGGACTAGAGGAAGCACACATCGTTCTAATTTCCCTATTATGATTTCTACTTTCCTTCAAAAACTTTATATCTAAATTATCAGTTAGACCTATCCAATTTAGTGGTCCATTCCTGCACATAATTTCCAATAGTGCCTACTGACAAGACATTTCGGTACTATGTAAAAATTGGCACTAGTATTTTTCACATTTCAGAAATTGGCACGGCCATAATGCTAATAATGTTGATGGCGGTACATTAAAAGAACAACAGTAAGATCAAAAGCAAGTTTTATATACTGTATAGTGCCTTAAAATATTATTATAAAGCAGTTTTAAATGATTCCATTTTCATACGAAGACAAGAGAAGGCTTGTGAGGCGATAAAAATCAGCTTTCTTCTGAAATAATTTTTCAAGAATTATTACTTAAATTTATACTATTCGTTTGATTTAATTATCGCAGGTTTATAATTAAACGTGTTTTAGGTTTTGCAAAAAGCACGGAATTTCTTAACTAGTTGAGCTATCATTTACACAAATTTGACATTGCTTTATGAGTCAGATGGTTGTACAATATTCTGACGCGCATATAAATTAAGTGCAACTGTATTTTATTAGTCACTGTCAAATAATTTTAAAATGTGATAGACGATTGTTACTACAGAAAGGAAGAACAATTTCTTCTGTATTCAAATTGGAAGACAAGTCTCAAAAAGTAGTACGAAAACAAATTAACGTGATGCTTGAGTAAGTTTAAAGAGGTCGTGGGAGCAGTGGGAGAAATGAGCTGTGATTTATTAGACCTGAATCTCGTCGCGAATGA